>NC_045549.1:18704328-19004328 GCF_009769535.1 Thamnophis elegans | reverse complement strand
GTCTCAAAAGACTATGGTATTGTGCTCTGGAAAGAGGTCAAAGCTGGAGTGTCCTCTCCAGCATGAGGTCTGGATAGATTAATATGGAGGATAGACCGTTACCCAAGCAGCAGATTCCCCCCTCTCCACGTCACTGAATAGTCTAATGGAACAGCAGATCCAATAAGATTGGTTCCAGCTCGCGGGAGTTACCAGAACGTGGTTGTACACAGTCACGGACTGCTTCCGGGACTCCGGCTCCGAATTTTGCCTGTAGTGGATAGAGCCACAAGGCAGGTGAGGTTTGTAATCAGAGTTCCCTTCTCCTAGAACAGTGGTTCCCAAACTTGACAACTTTAAGACGTGTGGACTTCAACTCCCAGAGTTCTCCAGCCAGAAGAGCTAGCTGGAGAATTCTGGGAGTTGAAGTCCACAAGTCTTAAAGTTGCCAAGTTTGGGAACCACTGTCCTAGAAGATGGTTCTGCCGCTTTATCTGCCGTTGGGACATAAAGCCCTCTTCCATCATCAAAACCGTTGACCGTCTTCTCCTGTAACCATGGAAAGGGGCCATTACGAGGTGCTACCAGCCAGGCCAGATGGACCAAGGTTTTTTAAGGAGATGTTACTCCTCCATCACTCACCCTTTGTCCTGGCTTGTGACAGGCAGAGCCTGGCTTCCCAAATGTTGGGCCCAGGATGGCGGGTTTGTATTAAATAATAGCTTTTCATACTATTGTATCCTAATTTCAGTCAACGGAGATAGGATTACTGTGCTACTTATTCTTGATCCTCTCCCTACATATCTTTTATGCATAGTGATAAATTGCACTTGGACAAAAAAAAATTATCCTGAATTTCTATAGCAAGAAGAACTCTTCCCCCTTCGCCCCATATCAATATAAAAAGTAAAATATGAGTCCTTTTTGCACTAGTCTAGTGCAATTCTCTTTCCACATGACAGTATATGTATATGTATATTTTATCATATACAGCACAATAATAATTAGATAAAATAATTGCGCTTAAAATCTCTCACAACTGCAAACTGGAATAGCTCTCAGTCTTTTAATCAAATTGCATAGAAGGAAACATTCATAGCATATTGTTCAAAACATAAATCCTCTCCCCAATATGTCATTGTTGTTCCTTTGTCATGTGCTGTTCTCGTGGGGGTGTTTTGTATTGTTCTGATTTTTAAAAGTTTTAACAATTGTAAACCATCCAGAGTCTCTATCACATGCACAGTTGTTTTTTTCTTGTGCTAATCAGGCTGTTTGCTGCAAGGAGGTAAGTCAACAACTATAAATGCCTATAGAATGTTCAAATTATTATACTTGTTTTTTAAAGACTGCTTTATTATTATTCTAAACAACTTAACAAAATGAAGAAGCTTTTTAAAATAAATGCTTGATCTGAAAAGGCTATTGTTTTAAAAAGTGCTATTCTTTTAAATAGCATAGAATAACTATACTTCCAGAAAGCACATCAATTTTAACAGCATCTATACAAGTATAGTCTGAAATATAATACTACAAACAGTTTATTTTATCTATACTGTTTGTTGCAAGTAGGCAAATTGCTGAGAGGCAGAAGCAGATATTTTTCTCTTGTTTTCCTCCCCACAATGTAGGTGCGTCTTATACTTCGGAATGTCTTATACTCCAAAAAATACAGTAACTAAATTGTCCACTATTTCTCCAGCTTCTTTGATGGCATTTCTTGTCTATTGCCTTCATCTCGATTCTGGCTTTGTATGCCTTTGTTCTTAAGGCTTGGTTTGTGCAACCAGAATTTTTTAAAAATTGCCTCTTTCTTTGAAAGACAAAGTGGACTAATTCCATCTGAACATTATTATTATCACTCCTAACCAGAGAACTGTCCTATTTCTCATGTTATGGGAACAGAGTCATTTCCTGACCCTAACCTAAACTGTTCCAACAATGCAGAAAACATTTATGTGTAAAATGCCATGTAAATTCTGTGGCTTGAATTCAGCAACATACTATCATGGTTCTTCCCATTTTAATTTTAAAAAATCCTATGTTGGCAAAGTGTCATGTGATTAATATCTGAATGTTGGTATTTCAGCTCTCAGAATTACCTAGACAAAAACAAGTTGTAAAATATTACCTTTTCTAAATATTGATTTCTATAAATTGAAGGACAAAAATATTTAAATAAGTTGAATTTTTCTTTCTTTGGGGCTTATTTAAAGAACACATCTTCTATCGCATCTTTAAGGATGGTTCATAGTACATTAATAATAATTTAATAGGAATAGTCTGGGTCACGAATAATAATTGCTGTAAGAAGCTGGATTCTTTTACATCTAGCACTCTTTTAAATCTAACGTTTTCCATTAAATCTAACATTTTAGATAAATTTGAAACATCTGAGTCCAGTTAAAACGGCTACTTTCTCTTCTTATCCCTCCCCTTTTGAAATACAATCTCATTTTCGGGAGAACATTTTAGCTTAAGAAGGGAATGAAAAGTAGGCTGAAACCAGGAATGAGATTAGTTAATATAAAAAAAGATTACTGGACTGAAGGATATTAGAAAAAGACAGCAATTGTTATTTCCAAATTATTGAGTAATTATGAACTCATTTCCAGAGATCAGCCGAGGTCATCTTCATCAACCATAGTAATGTCATGATTCATTTATGGCTAAGACAAATATGCATACTGCATTATGTTGTACATTGGTTTGTATTCTTGGTTTGTGTTACTCACACAATTGCGAAATTTCTCTTAATCTCTATAAGTAAAGTATGTACATTAAGATGAAAAAGGAGTGTTATTGAAGTGACAACCATATGCCCTTCATAAGTGAAATTCAATGTCATCATTGAATAAAGGGCTTTTAATTTATGTCATATGCAAAGCTGATAATATATTTCTGGTATAATCAAACTTATATGCTTGGTATGATGTTTACCCAGGAAGCTAGAATTTTTATTAATCGAAAGCTCATCTACAAGGGTGTTTTTTTTTCTTTAGAGAGCAAAATGTCACTGCAGCTCTGTTCAGTGGTATTTTTTTTTTCATTTTTTCATTTTAATTTATTTGTATGCCGCCCTTTTCCCTGAAAGGGACTCAGGGCGGCTCACAACTCAGAGGGAGGGGAAAGACAAACAAAGTTACAAAAAACATAAAAACCATACATAGTTAAAAAAAAAAAACACAACAATCATACCATTCGAAGTGGGGCAGCGAGTCTTTAGCCCCAGGCCTGTCGGAGCAGCCAGGTTTTAAGGGCTATGCGGAACGCCTGGAGGGTGGTGAGGGTACGAATCTCCACGGGGAGTTCGTTCCAAAGGGTCGGAGCAGCCACAGAGAAGGCCCTCCTCCGGGTAGTCACCAGTCGACACTGGCCGGCTGATGGAATTCGGAGGAGGCCTAGTCTGTGGGATCTAATTGGTCTAGTGGAGGTAATTGGCAGTAGGCGGTCTCTCAAGTACCCAGATCCATTTTGTCTTCAACTATGGCTTTAGCTTCATGGGGTCTTGCCTCTTAGAAGGTATTTGTGAAATTATAAACTAAAGGGCAGAAAAGATGCTTAACTGCAATGAAGACTTCATCAGAGTTCTGCTTGAGTCCAATTCACTATTTCAGCTTTGTATCTAATGATCAGAATTGCTTGGGTATTCATTGCCCTGAAGATATTTCCTTCACTGAATTTGGACTTCAAGATCGACTTCCTTCTCATGATGTATTCACTTCTAATCTTATTGATTTCAATGTTCTTGATACTCTCAGCTTAAAGAATACCCAAGTATTTGTAATCATCCTCTTCATCCAGATCTTAATGTTATTTGCAAAGAGTATTTTGATTCCTTCAGAGTCTACTGTTTTCCCTCTGTTGATGTCAAGGTTGCATTTTTCTCCAGCTCCAACAACTTTGCAATATCTTGGCTGCATATAGGAACAGTGTTGAGTTGTAATTCAATTTCAGTTGGGCTTTTTCCATACAACTTCAGATCATCCATAAAAGGAAGGTGCGATAGTCCGGCAGATGTTTATGTTATTTGATAGCCTGACCTGATTTGTTCAGTATTGCTTACAGAGGAATAAATGCAATGACAAACTGCAAAGGTGATAGTGAATCTCTTTGAAAAATTCCTCTCATGATATTAACCTATAGGGATGCGGTGGCTCGGTAGCTAAGATACTGAGCTTTTTTTTTTTTTTTGAATATATTTTTATTGTTTTTACATTTAAAACAATGCAGTACCGTGAAGTTGAAATGACCATACATTCACATTATATACAACTAGTCTTAACCATTAACTATTAGCCTGCTTAGTACATTATCTATCCTTCTGTCCAATCACATTATATGCAGTTTGTTCCAGTCTTGTCACCTTGTCTTATACCAATCATAAAATCTGTTCCAGACTTCAAAATATTCTGATTCCCCTTTGTTTTTAAGTTCAAGAGTGAGCCTATCTGCTTCCTCACAGGCCAACACTTTTCTGATTATATCTAGCTCTGATGGTGTATTTTGTTTTTTCCAATACTGCACATAAATTATGGAAAATTTGTTTGGTTTGGTTTAGTGGCGAAGGCACCAGGCTAGAAATTAGGAGACTGAGTTCTATTCCCACCTTAGCCATGCAAGATGATCGGGTGACTCTTTCTGAGCCCAACCCATCCCCCATTATTGTCGCTGTTGGGAAAATAGGAAGAGGAAAGAGTATTACCACTTTGAGTTATTTATAAAAATACTAAAGGTGAGAATAAAAATAATGATAAATACAATAAAACCTTTTTATTTGAGAGGAATAATATTGGAGCCATGGCATCCATGAGGAAGCAAGATAATAACAAACAGGACGGTGGTCACAATAGCACAACTGAAACATACCTCCTTAAATACGCATGCTACATCAAAACACATAGACGTACAGAAAGGGCTAGGACCATGATGGTGAACCTATGGCACGTGTGCCGCAGGTGGCACGCAGAGCCTTCTCTGCGGGCATGTGAGCCGTTGTCCCAGCTCAGCTACACTGCGCATGTGTGTGTAACTCTTGCCGGCCAGCTGATTTTCAGTCTCCGCTAAGCATGCACAGGCGGTGCGATGCATGCTGGAGATATGCACACATGTGTGTGGGGGTTATGCATACATGCACAGGGACCAGGGGTGACACTCTCCTCCCATGGCCCATTTTGGGTCCCAGGAGGCTTCAGGGAGGCCTGGTAGGCCCAAAACAGGCTGCAGGTGTCTGTGGCGTGCCCCACCATGGCCTGTTTTGGTCCCAGGAGGCTTTAAGGAGGCCTGCTAGGCCCAAACTGGGGCACAGGTGTGTGTGTGTGTCACACACGCATGCATGGGAGGGGCATGGGAAACGGGGCACATGGTACATGGAGATAATACACACGCATTACATTATGGGTGTGGGCATGCAACAACAAAAATGTTAGCCATCACTGGGCTAGGATTATGTTTGTGTGGCCACCATCTTGCCAGTTTAATATATTGTTGATTTAGGGAATGGGAACAAAGCTCTTCTTTTCAGCAACAACTATGGGAAAGAATAAATTATTCATCTGATAACAGCATTATTGAGAGCACATAATTTTACATTAAGAAGATAACTCAAAGTCAAATGGCAACTGAAATATACATTCCTTCTATACCTGCGTATATCAGAAAGTACAGCATATCTGAAATATTTATAGTTCTAAGGCAACCGTTTATGTTCAAGCCAAAATTTTACAATTTAAAAAAAGTCTATAATAAAAATGGAAAATTTGGAGCCTGGGTTTTGTTATTTGTGAAGCTCTAATATTTAAGATAAAAGCGATGGCTTTTTAGGCAAATTTTATTTCAAGTGTGATTTATGGGATCAAATCCATTTCAGTGAATTGAGGAGGAGAGTTTGCATAAAATACCATGTCAGAGCCCTTAAAATTTAATGTTACAGACATTGCTTCTTATAAATTCAGTTAAAGTTTTCTGAGCTTGCAATATTATTACTGTCAAAATGTTAATATCAGCCACCTGGAAGTGTAATAGCATAATGCTGTAAATGTCTTTTATCTATATTGATTTTAAGAGATGAGCTTGCTTAGGAAATCTTAGGCCTTTATGTACTGTATATCTCCAACAGTCAACCTGTCTTTGATATATTCTAGCTATTGAAGTAGTTTTGGGCTGGGACAATTTCCCCAAAGGTAAATATATCAAAAGGGATTAATCATCCTCTTCCTATGGTGTGATATCGTTGCTGGAAACTAGACCCCAAAAAGTGGTACTTACAGTAAGAGGGAAATGACTGGCTATGTTAAGTTGCCAAGACTGGCAACCTGGACTCTGGTTTTCTTTCTTTTTTTTTTGCTCTCTTCTCAGTAAATATAGATTATCTTAAAGCTACATGTTGCTCTCGTTGACTGATTTTAACTGAATTTGCCTTTGTATAGAAAACCCCACCTATAATAGTTGGTTGCATATTTTCACAAACAATGTGAAAATCAGAAATATTACATTTTTACTCAAGAGTGTGAGAAAATACCCTATGGCAATTTGCAAAATGTAACATGCTTCCCCCTTATAATTTGTCCTACAGAGGCTCTACATAACATGATCTTTAATCCAACAGAGCTAATATTTACTAATATACTACATTACATAACATTATATTTAATCCAAAAGGCTAATAAGTCACTTATGGCTTCAATCCTACTTGGTTTTAAGCTAACCCAAAATTATCAAACACCAATTGTGTAATATTTCCTTTTTATTAAGATTTTTATCCCAATTTTACTTATTTGCTAGGTGTTGCCTGGGTATTTATTTATAGGGGGGAAATGTCCGGACCAATTTCTAATGTTAGATTTTTCACCCTAACAGAGGGAGACCCTTTGTGGAGTACTGTGAAGCTGTTACCATGGCAGCTCCAATGAGCTGTACAATAGGAGCCATTTTAAGGCACAACAGGCTGCATCTTAAAAGAACACCCCCGAGAGGTTTTAGGGGTCTCTTACTCCGACAAAATTTGTTTCCAGAGACTAAGTCATCTGTGTACCAAGTTTGGTTGAAATTGCTCAAGGTGTTCCAGAATTATGCTGGAACATTCATACACAGAGACTCACAGAACCGTTTTTATATAGATAGATAGACATACACACCAGAGGTGGGTTTCTCCCGGATTGGCCCGGATTGGGCGAACCGGTAGTAACAGTGGCAGGAGGTTCCGCCCACCTGTGCGGACGCTTCTGTGCATGCGCAGAAGCATTGCGCTTGATAACAAACTAAAAAAATGGAAACCCATCACTGATTCATATGCACCTGAAGACAGCAAACATACTCACATGCTTTTCTTCCCATTTTCTCCACAAAAATCACCCTGTGAGATGAATTTAGAGGAATGAGAATGACTGGCCCAAAGTCACCTGTTTGGCTTTCATACTTGGGATTGGAACTCCCAGTCTCCTGGTTTCTAGGCCACCACCTTAACCATTGTACCAAATTGTCCCTCCTTCTTTAATGATCAAACCGATACAGCCACATGCACCCAAATTAGAACAGCCTATTTTATAATAACTTTCTGAGTGCTATAGCAGCATCCAGAGGGGTTTAAACAGTCATGGCAATTATGATTTGATTGAGGCTACACTTAGTTGCATATGTGAGTAAGAAGTGTAAATCTATTTTTTCCCTCTATCCCTAATCGCTGGTTTTTCAAATTTCATCCCACTGGTTTACCTTTCCTAAATTCAGGCAAAATAAGCAATTAAAATCACTTATCCATTGATAAAGTGTTCTGACCATGCAGGAGAGCTGAATGCCTGGCTTAGAAGCAAACAGATGGAAAAATTTAAGGTGAACATAAAATAGCAGAGATATTTATGGGACATTGGAAAAGGTGTCTTTGAAAGTAAAACCAAAATACGATTTCACATGCAGCATGAGAACAGGAAGAATTGCTTTATTCTTAAAAGAAGTGAGCAATGAAGAAACTTTCAATGGGATATGAAATCAGTGGTGGGATTTAAAATTTTTTTACTACAGGTTCTATGGGTGTGGCTTGGTAGGTGTGGCTTGGCAGGCATGGCTTGGTGGGCATGGTATGGCGTGGCTTGGCTGTCAAGGGAAGGATACTGCAAAATCCCCATTCCCTCCTCACTCCAGGGGAAGGATACTGCAAAATCTCCCTTCTCTTCCCACCCCACTCCAGGGCAAGAAAACTACAAAATCTCCATTTCCACCCCACTCCGGGGGAAGGATACTGCAAAATCTCCATTTCCACCCCACTCCAGGGGAAGAATACTGTAAAATCCCCATTTCCTCCCCACCATACCAATCTGCTTTCCAGCTCCATTCTCCTGTGCAGGGCAACAAAAGAAGACAAAGCTGATCAGCTGGGACTCTAGAGGCAGCGAATAGATGGTTGTGGTGCCAGCCAGAGATGGTATTTGCCGGTTCTTTGAACTACTCAAAATTTCCGCTACTGGTTTGTCAGAACCGGCTGAATACCATCCCTGGATATGATCACTATGAACTGACATAGGACACTTTCATATGCGCCTTAAATTGTCTTAAACTGGCTGGCAATGAAGACTGGTTAAGAAATATTTATGGGTTTCAACCATGTCTTTTGCCTTCACTATGGGGACAATATGGTGTTCTCTCTGAACATACTTATGCTGAACATTGATTGTTGGGCTTCTATGTCCTTTACCATATGAACACTATCCCATATACACAAATCTACAGAAATCTTTGTTTGGAAAGCATGTATCAATTGTTTTCCTTTCTTTGAGTCAGTTTTTAAGAACAGAGGGTTGCCTTTGCTAGCATTTTTACATGAACAATTTTGTTTATCCGTCTCATACTTGGCACTTTTCAAGTATTGTTCATTGGTGCACCACAACCAAGTAAGAGGAAGAAATATTTACTGCTTTACATTTCTTCCTATCATTTGGACTAGAAGGAAACAGGGACAACTCTTATGAATATATAAGTCAGAGTTTCATGCACTCTGGTGAAATGAAAGGGAAAACCAGAGGTTCATGGGTTGAATTCCCTTCAGAAGGAAGCAGATATCCCAGCAGCCCATGGTGAAAAATTTGTGAAAGGCAGTGAGATTAGATTTGATGTGGAACATTCCCACCACACCGCACAGTGAAAACTGGAGTAATAATGAAATAAAAATCACAGCAGGCCAATTAGATAGCACTACTACTTGTATCAGCATAAATCAGAAATGACAACTTTTGATGTGTAGCAGTAAAATACAGAAGAAAGTTGCCTTCTTGGTGGACTGTACACAAGTATGGAATAATACCTTTGAGAAATATATAGTGATGAGGAAACTTGGTTGTGTAGATGAACCTGTAGAGTTGATTGTGTAGAGCAATCTGTTGCTAACCCAACAGCTTAGACCAGCCTTCTTCAAACCATATATTCCCTATTTTCAATTTTTGTTTATTCCATCAGATTTTACTGTTTTCCCCTCTTGATGGCAAGGTTGCATTTTTGTCCAGGCTAAACAACTTTGCAATGACAATGGCAATATTCTGGCTGCATATATGAACAGTGATTGAATTTCAGTTGGGCTTTTTCCATACAGCTTCAGATTTCCATGTACAGAAGATGGGATAGCCTGGCAGAGGTTTAGGTTGTTTGACAGCCTGATCTTATTTTTTCAGTATTATTTGCAGAGGAGTCTATGCAATAACAAATTGTAATGGTAATCTTGAAAATTCTCCTTGAAAATTCCTCTCATGATATGAACCCCTCCCAGTCTAGCACCATGAGTTGTAGAGTTGATTTTAGCAATAGCAATAGCAGTTAGACTTCATAGGGCTTTCAGCCCTCTCTAAGCGGTTTACAGAGTCAGCATATTGCCCACAACAACAATCCGGGTCCTCATTTTACCCACCTTGGAAGGATGGAAAGCTGAGTCAACCCTGAGCCGGTGAGATTTGAATAGCCGAACTGCAGAACTGCAGAACTGCAGTCAGCTGAAGTAGCCTGCAGTGCTGCATTTAACCACTGCGCCACCTTGGATTTTGTAGAGCAGGAATGTCAAACTCATGGCCCGTGGGTTGGATGTATCATGCGCTGGCCATGCTCAACCCCGGTTTAGCCAAGGTGGGAAAAGTCATGATATGTCATGTCACAACAACGTGACACCACAAGTTTGACACCTTTGGTGTAGAGCAACCTGTTGCTAACTCAACAGCTTAAACCAGCCTTCTTCAAATCATACAATGCAGAGGTGGTATTCAGCAAGTTCTGACCAGTTTTGGAAAAGCAGTAGTAAAAATTTTGGGGTAGTTCAGAGACCCAGTATATACCACCTCTGACTGGCCCCACCCCCACCTATTCTCTGCCTCCCGAATCCCAGATGATCGGGAGGAAATGGGGATTCTGCAGTAACCTTCCCATGGAGTGGGGAGGGAATAGAGATTTTATAATATCCTTCCCCTGGAGTGGGATGAGAATGGAGATTTTACAGTATTCTTCCCCTGCCATGCCCACCAAGCCACACCATGCCCACTAAGCCACGCCCACAGAACCAGTAGTAAAAGTTTTTGAATCCCACCACTGATACATTCCCTATTCTCAAAATTATTAGCTACCAAAACAGTTGCATTGAAGTTTACATGTGGCCCTTTGAATCAGTTCTTTGCACTAACTGCATTGTAGCTACAAGCACAATTGCAACAGCAGTTCTTCCTCTTCTATTTCTGGCTGCTTGCATTCTTCCTGGTGAATTCAAAATTCAAATATGGAGGGGGTTAAAGATAAGCAATCTTTGATGATAACTGCTTACGTTATGGGGAATGAAATAGTGCTCAGATCACCTCTATTCTACCTCTTATTTAGCATATTTATTCATCCAGTCATGCCTATCAAGCCAAAGAATAGATTAGAACCTAAAGAAACATTCAAAAGTCTCAATAATAAAGTCTTTTATTTATATTTTAAATCATTGGCTACACTAAGCATAACCAGAAATAATAAAAGTTATTAGCCTTGTCGAAGTTACTACTATATTTTAATATGAGATTATCTTTTCATAGAAAATAAGGATGCTATTTTTCTCCGTTATGTAAAGAAATATTTTTAATCATTTCAGCATCTTACAGATTGCAGAGACAGTTTTATTTTTGAAAACGTGAATATCTTTATGGTGGATAATTTAGAATATTACATTTTTATTAACAGATTACCATCAACTAATTCATGATCGCGTATGGTATGAAATGAATGGCGAAATTCAGTACAGGCTACTTAATAATCCTTGAACATAGATTGTTTGCAACTTCTAATAACAGGAGACATTGTCTGCTATCACAACTAAAGAACCATCCATTATACAGTCATTTATTTGATATTAGATTCCCACATGTTCCTGAAAACTGAAACAATATAAAACAAAATATAACCCTCAAATTAAAGACATAGCAGTCTAGACAGAAACTGATAACCTTGAGTTCCCTAGAGCAAGAAATGAAAGACTGCTATGTTACCAAGAGATACCACTCTTAATAACCATCAAAATTTTTGCAATGTTTATGAAGGATGAGACTAAACTACACTGTTAATGCACCCTTACCTCAGGATAAATTGTATGTGAGGTTTTATTTCAGCATAAACATAAATAGAACTGAATTGAAATTCTACTATCCAAAGAATATAAAAAGCAATTGTGGTCATGCTTACCTATCAGGACAAAATCTTACCCACAAAAATCACTTTGGTAATATCCTTTTTTAGGATCAACTAAGATGACCTAAACAAGTAGACAGTTAATATCAGATCCATTGCCCAGGCAGTTTTAATATGGGTTTAACAGATTAACAGAGTTGGAAGGGACCTTATAGGTCATCTAGTCCAACCTCCCGCTCAAGCAGGAGATCCTACACCATTTCTGACAAATGGCAGTCCAATCTCTTCTCCCACAACTTTTGAAGGCAAGCTGTTCCATTGGTATGAAGCATTTTGCCTATTTTGAGCAACATCCCCTGTAATGTAATTCTGGTAGGACACATAAAAATACCGATCCCAGCTTTGTTATAACAATTAACTTTTAACAAATGTTCTATATGAACATTATCTTTCTAGATAATTTTGGAACATGTTAACTTATTCACAGAGGTATCCAGTTTGAAATTTTATTCTAATAATGAGAATAATGAGAGTGGCATGGCATGATGGGCAGCAAATAAATATTTAAAACAAACACAGAGTAAATAAAATTTCAGCCTTCTTTTCGGGAAGGATGTTTCAATGCCTGTTCTCCAGAGTCACTGTTGTAAATAAATAAATAAATGACAGCAGCAATAACAATATTATTATTTTATTCCTTTATATACCACATAATACCCATAGGTTGGCCTACGGTGGTTTCTTCAAGTCATACTGAAAATAATCTTAGCTCTTTAGTGTCTGTAGCAGATTTAGTTTGCACATCCTTTTTTACATAATAAATAGATGTACATTTATATAAGCAAAGGGGAGATAAATTGACCTGAAATCAACATCTGTAATAGACAATGACTTGCATATCTAAAGATGAAAGATCATCAACTGAGCTGTCAAACTATTTAGCATCTTAGACACACTTTTCAATAAAATCATTTTGGATATTTAGCCATGTGTCATCATATAATTAGATAGCCTGTGTGTTTAAATCTGTCATTGAGTAGGATTTTTAGTTCCAGTTATATATACCTTGTGCATATAAACACAATGCAGGCATGTCCTTTGTATAGTCTTGTAGTCCTAGAGAGAAAGAAAAAAAATCACCAGTGTTATTAGTTCAGATTACTAATGCATAATTACATTTACAGATTTTTTTTTACAGATTAACAGAGTTGGAAGGGACCTTGTAGGTCATCTAATCCAACCCCCATCCAAGCAGGAGACCTTATACCAGAGGTGTCAAACTCAATTTCATTGAGGGCCGCATCAGGGTTTTGTTGGATCTGGGGGGGGGGGAAGGACAGGGTCCTGGCCCGGGTGGGTGTGGCCAGCCTAACGTCACTTGTGTTTAGGGGAGCCTATGGTGGCCTGAGCACTCTGCCAACAAAAACAGGCTCCTGAGCTTTGTTTTCAGCTGGGACAGCCTCCTGCCACCCTCTGCCAGTGAAAACTGAGCTGGGGGGGGGCATGTGTAGCCCTCATGAGCTCCATTTTTGCTGGCAGAGGCACTGTAGTCCTTCGCTATTTCCAGGGTGGCCCCACAGGCCAGATCTAAGTACCCTGCAGGCTGAATCTGGCGCTTGAGCTTGAGTTTCACATCCCTGCCCTACACCATTTCTGACAAATGGCAGTCCAATCTTGAAAGTCTCAAGTGATGAAGCCCCCACAACTTCCGAAGGCAACATTTGTTCCATTGGTTGATTGTTCTCACTGTCAGAAAATTTCTCCTTATTTCTAGGTTGAATCTCTCCTTGATCAATTTCAAAGCATGCATTTAGCTGGAATATTAGAAATAAATTTGTGGGCTGAAATATTTAACCAGCGCAAAGGTGATAACCATCAAGAACTAACAAACCAACAAACTCGGAATACTTCAGATTTATCTTATGAAGTTGAAGCATCAGGGAACCACCTAGATATCTCTTTCAGACAGTGATTTGCCTACAATAGTTGCAAATTCCCGTAGGTTGCAAAATCCCCAAATATAGATCTTGTGATCTTAAGGACAGTTTCAATACAAGGTATGGTCATAATGCTATTTTTCAGTGTTGTTGTAATTTCGAAGGGTCACTGAACAGTTGTTCATAGTACTATTAGTTAAAGTAGCATTAATTAAAGTATTTCGTGTAATAAAATCGATGGAGGTTGATAAACCATTTGAAACTTCATGAAAGGGACCATGAACTAGATAAACCCAAGAGCAGCCAAGAGCAACAGTTTTATGAAGTCAAATATCATTAATGTGTATATGTTTGTTATTTATTTCCCTTTTGTTCCTATTCTTGCCTTATGGTCAGCATTAAAAGTCCTCTTTCAGGTTGCCTTTTCTTGCTCAGGTGTCATTGGGTCTATCTGGAAGTGCAAAGGTAAAGGTTCCCCTCATACATATGTGCTAGTCATTCCTGACTCTAGGGGGCAGTGCTCATCTCCGTTTCAAAGCCGAAGAGCCAGGGCTGTCCGAAGACATCTCCGTGGTCATGTGGCCAGTATGACTAAACACTGTAACACTGTTACTTTCCCACCAAATGTGGTTCCTGTTTTTCTACTTGCATTTTATGTGCTTTTGAACTGCTAGGTTGGCAGAAGCTGGGACAAGTAATGGGAGCTCACTCCCTTACATGGCGCTAGGGATTCAAACTGCCGAACTGCCGACCTTTCTGATCAACAAGCTCAGCGTCTTAGCCACTGAGCTACCGCATAGTCTGGAAATGTACTTCCTCAATATTGCCTGACCTTCAACTATGAATATCCTTCAGCACTCCAGCCAAGAGATATGTATTCTTCCAAGTCAGAGACAAAGGGAAAGAAGAAAGAAAGAGATGTTGCAAGCCATCCCATTAAAAATTCCATTTTAAATGGCAGCATTTTATTTTAAATAAATATAAAGAAACATGTTTTGTTTACAAAAAGAAGCACTTTAAATATATTGCACAGGGCATAACTATGTATGTATGAAGTTCGAATAACCCACACTGAAGACGAGCAAAGCTGATTCCAAGTACGCATAAAGAGTAGTTAAGTATAAATCACACAAGATGTTATACTCCTGGGCCTCCATAAATATGATAATGAAGAAATATGCTTTGGAGCAATTTGAGTTGTGCATATTTACACAGGTTTAAGTCTGAGTAATTTTAGGTAATTTATATATTTATAAATATCCTTTTGCCAATTTAAAGTAATAGACAAGTAAGGAAAAAAACAGATTAAAATGAGCAATACATGCAAGCAACAAAAGAATAAAATAAATATGAGCCAACTGCGAGAGAGTAAAATAATTCAATGATAGTATTTTGTCACCCTGAGTAAAGCTGCACATTTTAAGACTTTTTTTTCACAATAGAAAAACAATGGGAGGGAAATAATGCAACACAAAGACAATCATTGTCTCACATCTAAGAACCTTAAATGAGGAGGAGAATAATATAACTCAAGTCCTACTGTAAACATTAATGTAGAATTTAACTTTCAAATAAACAAGTTTTGAATTTCAGTCTTTCTTTAATTTTCATGATAGGATTCGCTTATCCTCACAAACAATACAAAAGGTGGCCCAAAGAGCCATGGAAAGATACATGCTGGGCATCACAAGACAAGATAGAAAGATAGAAAGAAAGATAGATACACATGGATTAGAGAACAAATGAAAATTTGCAATGCCATCAAAAAAATAAAATAAATGGAAATGGGTTGGTCACATAGCAAGAAAAACTGATGGCAGGTTAACCAAGGCAGTCATAGAATGGATCCAACTGTTGTGGCCTCTCAGCAGAGCAGGTGCAGACTCAGACAGTGAGGTGGTCGAGGAAGAATATGGGCCACTCCTGGAATTTGGGGAAGGCTCTGCGTCAGAGGCAGAGATAGGGCCAGGGCCATCTGACAGTTATCAGCTGCCTTCGGAGTCGGACATCAGTGGATCAGAAGAACAGCTGGAGACTGTTCCCAGTGTGCACATGCATAGAGCTGTCAGGAGAAGGGAACAGCTAAGGAACAAAGGTTGATTCAGGAATAAAGCCACAGGTGGATGGTGAATGGCCCCTCCCATAAGAAATAAAGAGGAGTGGAAGGGGAGTGGAGTTTGCAGAATTCAGTTCATTAGGGTGAAGATCTGTTCCTGACTTCTTGCCAAGTATTGTCTGCTATGGAGTGGCATTTGGAAGATATCGGCCTGGCAGCTCTCCAAGCCTGATAAAGGTCTGTAGTTGTGAAATCTCTTGAAAGACGGTTGCCCCGGACTTTGCTGAAGAGGAATTCACTTTAAACTAAATAAAAAGAGTCAGCTTCATGCTTTTTGGGGAAGCCTAGGTGAGAACACCAACTTGATAAAAAGTGTCTACAAAAGAGACCTACATCAAGATGGAGTGATGATATTAGCAAGAATTGTGGGCCCAACTGGCAAAGGAAAGCTCAAGGCTGGAAACATACGGAAACATACATCCTGCAGTGGATAGACTGATGATGATGATGATGATGATGATGATGATGATGATGATGATGATGATGATTGGCTTCTAATTGGTACAAAGACAGGTTTTTTTTCACCACATCACCTAGGAATCCATTATCTAGGAAGGACTGGTCTATCAGTGCAGAGCTTTTAGTCTTTTCTGTTAACAGAGCAGAAATTCAGCTGGCCAACATTTAATTGATGCATGGTTAATATAGGGCAGTGATAGCTAATCTTTTTCCCATCAGGTGCCAAAAGCAGGGGGAGTGCAGTGGGTTCATGCGCGGGCATGCCCACACCCATATGTCTATGTGTGCAACACCCCCTGCATGCATGCGCGTGTGACGCCCACCCTCCCCCTGCTTTTGGCATGTGATGGACTTGTTTTTCGCCCTCCCCAGACTCCGGAGATTTTCTAGGAGCCTGAAGAGGGTGAAAACAGCCTCCGGAGGGTGAAAAATGGTCCTAAGGGCAAACCGGAAGTTGAGGAGCGGACTTCTGGTTTGCCTGTAGGGCTGTTTTTGCCCTCAAGAGCCTGAAGCCTCCGGAGGGAGAAAAATGGCCCAACGCACAAACTGGAAGTCAGTTCCCAAACTTCCGATTTGCGCATTGGGTTGTTTTTAGCCCTCTCCAGCCAAAAATGAAGGTGTGGTGAACCTAACAAATTGCTCCGCGTGCCGCATGTGGCACATGTGCCATAAGTTCGCCATCACGGATATAGGGAGAAATAAGCAAGTTGTATCTGGCTGTAATTGTATGCTTATTTACCTGAGAGGAAACCCCACTGAAGATAGTGAGAATTACTTCTCCATAAAAATGTAGAGAACCGAGCTACAATTATCCAGTTCCACATACCTTGCTTAACAAATAGTATTTTCTTAATGGCAGGATTTTTCAGTTCCCCATATCTAAAAGCAGATATTCATCAACATTTTTTATGTAAAATAAATATTATTTCTGAATTAGATATCAAACAGCTGAGACAGGTTTCCTTCCTTTAGCATATTTTAAATGTGACGATGAACCAAAACCAAATGAAATTGCTTACTCCAACTGTGAGAAAGCATTGCGGCACACAGTAGCATGTGGCGTTCCTTCTGCAGAACTGCAAGGCATGTTTCACACCTGTTGTTGGTTTCTTTCCCTGCTATTTCACAACCTGAAGGCTCTACATTGAGCTACGGGAGGCCTAATAGAATCCTGTATGTGTTACTAAGTTCTAAAACAGGTGTGCAGTATACTGTTATAAACATATTTCTTGGTTATGTGAAATTACATTTTCATTTTTGATGTTTGTAAAGTCTTTGTTGATTTTCCATTACTGCTATAGCAGGTCCAGAAAATATAACACTGTCAAATCACATAGTCATGAATCTAATTGTTATGTGTCCGAGACATGATCGGATCTCCCTAATTATTTCCAAAGACAAAGGCCTCGCTGATCAATTTATGTTTATTACTTTTTAAGAAAAGTTAACCCCATACTCACGTTTCAGGTAGACAAGTATCTTCACCAAGTTCTACAACTGCACAAAACCTTTAATCCAATATTAAACTGAATTAATAATATTGTCTTATTGTTGTCCTATTCTCTTTTTTCCACTTTCCCAATAACAAATTGTTTCATTAACTATTTTACTTTTTACTGTAAAATCTCTCTTTTTACTGTACTGGTCAAAGACCTTCATAAAGATATTTGATTTGTTTTGATTGTTAGCTTAAAAAAGAAGAAGCTAAAAGAGAAACCCTAATGTAGAGCCTGAATTCTTAAGTAAAGGTTTCCCCTCACACATATGTGCTAGGTTTCCCCTCACACATAGTCGTTCCTGACTCTAGGGGGCGGTGCTCATTTCTGTTTTAAAGCCAAAGAGCCAGCGCTGTCTGAAGACATCTCCGTGGTCATGTGACCGGCATGCCTAAACACTGTTACCTTCCCACCAAAAGTGGTTCCTATTTTTCTACTTGCATTTTTTATGTGCTTTCGAACTGCTAGGTTGGCAGAAGCTGGGATAAGTAATGGGACTAGCTGAGCCACCGTGTGCCAGAATTCTTAATGTTCCGCAACTGGAAAATATGTCTTTCTTTAAGGTGGTATTTCTTTCAGTATTTACTGAAAGAATTTACAATATTTAACACTCCTTTGCTTGTGCCAGCCTGGAATACTGCATTATATAAATATACAGCTGTATCATATACATCCAGCAACAATTTATATCATTTATTATATAGGTTTAAACTCACAATAATGGCTGGGGTTTTTCCCCTTTAATTTGCACTGAGTGTTTAACGTAGATAACTGAACCATTAATATTAGTCAAAAGGAGAAATGTTTAGTAAAAAAAATCATCATCCAATGACTTAGAAATCTTCTATGGGTCAGCCTAAATAGGCCCAAGGATAGTTTGCCACAAGCCATATTTTCCAAAGTAGGTTTGTTAGGATATTAAGAGACCTTGAAGGCTGAAGCAGTAATAATATCTTCGTCAAAGAATCTGCATATTATTAATCTCTCTGTATTTCTCTGTGAGGAAGCAAAAAAGAAGGAGCAGCAAGGGAGGCAAGAGGAAGGCAGAGAAAATATAAAAACATTGGTTTGGATCTGGAATATTTGAAGAAAGAGATCCTTCTAAAAGCTTAGTTTAAGGCCATAGCTTGCTTTCTTCTTCTTCTTCTTCTTCTTCTTCTTCTTCTTCTTCTTCTTCTTCTTCTTCTTCTTCTTCTTCTTCTTCTTCTTCTTCTTCTTCTTCTTCTTCTTCTTCTTCTTCTTCTTTTTTTCAGTGTCTATTGCAAAGTTGGTGGCAAACCATAATAAAGTAGCCAAACCTTACAAAGCAATTTTAAGCATCCCAAAAGAGATCAAATAGTTAGGTGTGAATTATTTATAATTAGTCTGTTACATTTACAGCATCAATATCATCTCTCTACTTTGTTGACACTCGTTTGTTCTTGCTTTGAACCTTGCCTGCAAAATTAGGCTGACATCTTGCCAGCTTATCATTTGTTTTTTCTTGTCATGGTCATAGCCATTTTTCTTCTCATATCCAAGATTTTATTTTTATAAGAAAATCAACTCTCCAGCCCTGCCTTTTTTTCAACTTACTGCAACTTAGTTTATTAACCAGTAGCAAAGACTACAAGTTCATCTTCATGTTTCCTAATTATATCATGAGAATGACCTGAGAAACTCTTTTATCTCTGATGTCCTCATGACATTGCCTTCAGCTTATCCCCAGCTCATATTTCATACAACCTAGGGTCATCCTTAACTGTTCCCATCTTCTCCTTCTCCTCCTGATAACCGGCAATATAATCTACCATTCTACACCAACAACGTATTTGCTGATATACTCAGGAACTGAGAATACCCCAGCATCTATCTATTGGCCACTTATTCTGCTGGGCAATGCCCCCTCTCTGCCTATTACTGGGAATTGCTCTACAAAGGTATTGTCAGGTCTGGAAGCCATCTTTTACATTGGACCTTCAGGCCTGCCACATTCAATGCTGTGGGAAAATGGAAAGGGGGATTATATGGAATCATAGGGAGAGACATAGTCAAAATAACATTCCTTTCTCAGAGAGTCAAGGACATCTTGCCCTGCACATGGAGGGGCATGACTGGGAAGCATCTACATTTGGTGCCTGATTGGGCCATGTGATGTACATGTGGGTGAAGACAGGGACTTGGACCTCTATTTGGGTGGGGAAAACCTGGAAGCTTTCAGATTCGGGTTTTCCCAGATATGCCAATAGGACATCTCTAATAAAATGGAACTCTGAGGAACTTCAAGCCTTAGATTCTTCTTTCATTGGGGGTATTACTTGGAACCTTGACATTAACCCAAGTCCAACCTTAAAACTCTAACCAGCTCCCCGAATTTCAGGGTGCTGTCCAGGGTCCTGAGCCCTGAACGCCAATCCGAGACCGGACAGTGTGAAGACTCAGGGAAGATGGCAGGTATTTTGACTTTGGGTTGAAAGACAGACTAGATCTCTGACTTTTGCAGAGATATCTGTTTATGGCTAATGGCTCTATCCAAAGTTCCCAAGTCAAAATGTCAAGTTTTATAAGATTCCTGATAGATTTCAAAGAACATCAATTAGCATTTCTTGGAAGCACGCAAGTCTAATTCTGGGTACAGATCAATTTTAACCACAAAAGAGAGACAGGTTTTGCCAGCTGTGTATTGGTGGTTTTGTCATCACTAAGTGCATTACAGATTTTCATTACTTCTGATGACAAGAGTTTGATTTGGCTACATTGTTTACTATGTGCTTTATTGGTGAGGGGGGCTCTATATTCTGGTAACAATTTATTTTATAGGCACCAATTTTAATTGTGTGTTTTCCAGGATCATCTAACATGGATTCCTGCCAGCCAGAAGTTCAAAAATGAACTTCTTGGCCACTCTCTCCAGACCTGCCATTCCTTATAGCAATAGCAATAGCAGTTAGACTTATATACTGCTTCATAGGGCTTTCAGCCCTCTCTAAGCGGTTTACAGAGTCAGCATATCGCCCCCAACAACAATCCAGGTCCTCATTTTACCCACCTCGGAAGGATGGAAGGCTGAGTCAACCCTGAGCCGGTGAGATTTGAACAGCTAAACTGCAGAACTGCAGTCAGCTGAAGTAGCCTGCAGTGCTGCATTTAACCACTGTGCCACCTCGGCTCCTTCATGGTACTAACTGAAAATAAACTCACTGTTATTGATCACTCTATCCTGCTTCATCTCAGGCCTTCTCTCCACCCCTTTTCAAGTGGAGCATTTTTGAGTTTAGAATTTAGGCTTTTTCAGAAGAGCATTAGGCCTGGATTCAGGAATAGTCTGACTGACAAATTGCAGCGGGGTTTCCTCCAAGCAAACCTTCATTTGGCTTAAGGTGTTCATGACCGGCGAAAAGATGGACGCAGTTAAACCTCTGAGTCCCGGCACGCCTGTGCAGCTCTTTGGGGGTTTTCTTTTGAGGACACGGGTTTAAGGCCATCACTCAATAGCGGCGGCACAGCAGTAGCTTGCAGCAGCCCCTCCGGATCCAAAGTGGTGCTATTTTTTATGTTGTATCCCGGCCCATGAAACATATGGATGTCAGAGCAACCGGCGTTTATGTGTACCTTCGACAGACATTATGGAAATATGGAAACAACTCCAACACCTTTAATGACGATTTGCAGAAGAAGCTGCACAACCTCAGCTTGCTCCGAGGTTCAGGCCCTCAGACCCCGGTATTGCCAGAAGCCAATGGATAGAGGAGTGGGCATCAGAAGAGGTGCAGAAGGAAGCGGAAATGTGGAAAGCGAGCAGGGGTTAATGCTAGGCTAAAAGTAAACCCTAGCCGCCCTGCTCTACCATCCATCCTGCTAACAAATGTCTGCTCCCTGGACAATAAAGTAGATTATATCAGACTCCAGCACACACCATGGCCACCAAGCCACGCCCACAGAACCAGTAGTAAAATAAATTCACTGATGAATTCACTGATGAATGCTCTTTGGTGTTGTATGTGTTATTGAAACAGATTCTTGAAACCAGCCAGAGTTTCTTTTTCACAATACTTTTCATCAAACAAAATCAAAGCACTAAAGGAGGCAGTCATTAATTGAGCCATACCCATTTTTTTGTTGTAGTCATTAAATGAATCCCCACAGTAGTTAAGCATACTCATAGGTATGCTTTACCTATTAACAGAAGGTTGCAACCATTGTAAATAAATCCTGGTGGCCAAGTACCCAAATTTTGATCACATGATCACTACAAAAGTCATATATATGAGGACCAGTCATAGATATAGATAACATTTTTCAGCCTTTTGAAAGATTTTGTTTTCAGCATTGTAAGTTTGAACTGTCATTAAACAAATGAGTATAATATAAATGTAAGACATGGACTTATAATGAAATGTATGAGTAAGAGTAGCATTGTTTATGCCAGCATAACTTTTCTACCAGCCTACAGACTTCCCCAACGCACACCAGATATAGCAATAGCAATTAGATTTATATACTGCTTCATAGAGCTTTATAGCCCTCTCTAAGTGGTTTACAGAGCATATTGCTTCCAACAATGTGGATCCTCATTTTACTGATCTTGGAAGGACGGAAGGCTGAGTTAACCTTGAGCTGGTCATGATCGAACTGCTGGCAGTCGGCAGAATGAGTCTGAAATACTGCATTCTAATCACTGTGCCACCATGGCTCATCAAAGCAAAGTTATTTGGACACTCTGCAGAACTATTGTTTCATTGGTTGATTCAGAGGAAGGAAGCAAGGTTATGACATTTATACATCCATGAAAAGTTGGAAAATGTATTATGGTAGAAATGAATAAATGGCACTGCTCCATCTGATGATGATCATGGCAGTGATGACAATTATATTTCCAGCTCTTTTCTTGCCCAGGAGCAAAAGCAATGCAGATGATAAAGATTTTACAATAAAGAAGTCTAAGTGTAAAACAGCAAACAATAAAAGTAATAAAAACAAAAGTGCAGCACTAAGTTGTACAATAAAAACCATTTATCAAAAGTAAAATATATTAAAAATTAACGCAAACCTTAATTTGAGAGGTAATCTGGACCCTGGGGACAGTTGCTCAAACAAACACAATGTCTTTGGCTATTATCTAAAATAAATCAGCATAACAGCCAGCTTTACCTCTTCTGGGGAGAATTGTAAAAACAATACCTCAACTTAATTTCAAGGCTCCCTTCTCCTGAATACCATGCCTTTACTAGAGCCCCTCATGTAGCATCAATATAAGTGGAGGAAGAATGGTGGTTAAATAATTCAAAGAGGAAAGAAATTATGGGAGCTTTTTAGATTTTTTAAAAAATGAATTAAACTTTCATTTTTTAAAGGAATAAGTTTGTTAAGCTCTATTTACAGCATAAGGGTTGCATTCGTTTTTTTTTTAGAAAATTTTATTAATTTCATATATACATTTACAATTATATGATCTCATAACTGTTATTAATAATATGCATTTATAACCATTTTTCCCCCTACAGTTGACAATATACTTGAAATTGCTTTCTTACCATCCCATAACTCCATCTTATCTTACAACATTCCTACTTCTTCTTCCTTCCTTCCCTCCTTCCTTCCCTCCTTTCTTCTCTCCTACTCTCCTTACTTCCCTCCTTCCTTATCTCCCTCCTTCCCCCTTCCCTCCCCTTTCTTCTCTCCTCCTCTCCTTCCTTTCCCCCTTCCTTTCCTCCTTCCTTCCCCCTTCCTTCTCTCCTACATTCCCTCCTTCCTTCCCTCCTTTCTTTTCTCCTCTCCTTCCTTCCCTCCTTTCTTCTCTCCTTCTCTCCTTCCTTCCCTCCTTTCTTAAGGGTTGCATTAATAAACTATTTGTCAGGCCTGCAGTCATATTCCTTTTGAATCTTTGGCCTGCCACCCTTTCTATTATTCTACTTTGCCCTTTTCTATTGTGGGAAAATGAGAGGGGGGGGGGATTGTATGGAGTTAGATGCTATGTAGCTATAACAAAATTCTTTCTAGAAAGCCAAGGTCATCCTTTGTCTCTGCACCTCTGCACCTGACCGGAACTGGATGGGGGAACTGCCAGCATAGCAGTGGGAGATTGGACTATGTGATGGATTTGGGCAAGATCTTGAACTTTCAACTGGGTGGGGAAAACCAGGAAGCTTTCAGATTCAGGTTTCCCCAGATGTGCCAAAATGGCTTTCTTAATAAATTGGAACTTTGAGCAATACTTTGCCTTGGACTCTGAGTTACTTTTGGATGGTATATGGAACCCTGACACTATTATTTTAAGGCCAGAATTATAGTCACACTTTGCTTCCTCCCCCCACCCCTTAGATGAAATAATTCTCCTGGGTATGTCTGCATATATTTATTAAGGCATGTCTGCTCTCTGGCCTTCCCAGCAAAGATAGTATAGGAGGCACAGAGGAAACAATCAATAATGCTAGTTTTTTACAGAAAGGTTACATCTGATGAAATGGACTGTGGCCTGCCATAATTTGTGTCGGTAAGTGTTTTTGTCTAACACAATAATTCTTAGGTGTTTGTACACTGGCTTTTGTAAACATAGACATCACCCTTCCACATTTTGCTGGTAAGATCTTTATAGACCAGAAAAGCAGCTTGAGATCAGCTGCTTAAACTCAAGAGTGAACACTTAATGATTCCTATAGTGTTTTCCCAAGACAGCCATCTATTTGATCAGCGCTTCCGGTTATGATCATTAACATCAAGCTGAGCAATGACGACCTTACATCCCACTGTACATTACTCAAGATTTTCATCCTCTGCCTAATACCTATTATCACACAAACACGCCCTTCAGATTGACTTACCCATCCAACCCCTAAGGAAATACCCTATGTCAGATTGAGTCAAATGTTGTCCAAGCCATCTGGTTCATCTCATTGTGTCCTTGTAGTTGACTTTAGGCATGTTAATTCACCGAAGTCCTTAAAAGCAGCATCTTCCAGGCCTGATTAGTGTAGATTAAAAAAAAAGAAAAGAAAATAGGTTTGAAACTAAGCTTCAAAGTTTTTACATCTAAGAACTTCTTTGGTGGCATTTTCCCCGGTTCCACCACAAAACCGCGGTAGACTAAAGCGTGTGTGACTAAAGCGCGGTGACAAAACCGCACCGTCAAAACCGCGCGACAACAGCGCACCGACAACAGCGCACCGACAGAAGCGCGCTGTAACATAACCCTAAAAATAACCCTAAACCTAACCCTAAACCTAACCCTAAACCTACCCTAAACCTACCCTAAACCTAACCCTAAACCTAACCCTAAACCTTAAGTTAAATCGCGCTTCTGTTGTCGGCGCGCTTTTGACATCGCGGTTTTAGCGCCGCGGTGTTGTCGACACGCTTTTGACGTTCGCGGTTATGTTGTGCCATGTTTTCCCCTCCAAAGATCACAGGTGGTATTCTGCCAGTTTACCCTGGTTTGGGCCGACCAGTAGTGGCAGCGGTGGGAGGCTCCGCCCACCTGCTCAGACATCATCACAGACACTGTGCACGTGCCCAGAAGATTCTGCACATGCGCAGAGGCGCTGCACGCAAGACATTTCATGCCTGCCAAAGATGTATCTAAGCCTAAGGAACAGCTACTTGTGTATTTCTCCATTTAAAGTGGATTTCCTCAACTTGGTGACCTCTGAAGTTTTGGACTCCAACTCCTATTGTTTTTATGAAACGTAAGGGCTTTGGTTGATTAATGAATTGAATTTCCATACTTGGAAAATAGCAAATAGGAGAGAGCTGAGATGAACAGTTGTGTACATATGATTTTTCATGGACCCTATTGGATGAAGTATGTAATTTTCATTATAATTGTGGCCGAAATAGCTTTAATATTCAAGCAATGCTTCCAGATACAGAGATCCTACAGCTACAATTTAAAAATATTACCCAACTACGTTGTCCTCCTTCCTTAATTGATTTTCTGGTGAGAAAGAAAATAGATAGGAAGATTATAAATGAATATTGCATCTACCCATTGTACAATTATGTGAATAAGATATGACAATAGCATAATAAATATCTCAGGACAAGTGCCCTAGGTGACATTTAGAAATGACACATCAGGTAATCATATATGTAATCATTGTTCATGGAGCATAGGCCAATGATTCTTCCCGAGAGCTTAAATACACATACTGTTTATAGATGCTAAACTGAGTTGGCATTTTTTGTTTCCAAAAAGAGAGCTGAATTTACTTTTTGACCCACAATTGTTAATAGCACATAAAAATAACTGCCCCTATAACACAAGAACAATATTTTCTGGACCCTGCTTCAATTCTTACATGCACATATACATTCATATCAATCACATAATTTCTTTTAAGTGAGCAACATTATGCAAAGTGAAGCAAAGCAATAAAAATAGTGAACCAAATAAATTAATTCTATGGGTAATAAACATAAAAAGAAACAAGAGCAAAATGACTTTACGACAACATCATTCGTTATACCTTACCATATTTGTCCATTCTTCCACAACTTCTTCCATTTTTTTATTCTCTAAACTTATCTCTTTTAGCAGATTTCACAAATTCACCCATTTTTTTGTTCCCAGTTCAGTGCCATTTGCTAACCATTCCATATATTTCCAAAATACGGATGTAATTCTTAATGCATTCAGCAACCAGCCCGCAATCCATATTATCCAAAGTGTTCCACAATCATCAAGCTTATTTACTTTATTATGTACTTTTTCTAAATCAACAAAAAAGCAGTAAAACTTTGTTCTTATATTCACACATTTCTTACTGAATTTCAAAGTACTTACTTAGGATATTAATTTATCCTGAGTTTATGTCAATACGCTGCATTTAGAGTATTCCTACCGTAATTTTGGGATGTATGCAACAGTGTTTTGACTTGCATGTTCAACTTAGATTTTTTAGTTTCATAGAATAGGGTAAGAATGTTTGGCTATATTTAGATGTTGATACCCCATGCCCGAAGTGTGACCTTACTGCAGCAAGTGGCACAGGTATGATTAAAGCTATTAACCTAGCCTAGTAATTTTCTATTACTGAAAGTGTTATGTGAAAGATACAAATCTTATTTTCAGGTCCTGCAAAATAAGCAAAGTCGGTTAGTTTAGTTTTTTTTTTTTTAAGAAAGACATGATTAATTCTGGTATTTGAAAGAACCAGTTTGCTGTGGCTTCCTTATGTTCAGCATTCCTTGTATCCTAGATTCCAATAGATATGCATATTAATGTTGTACACATGCTGATTTGAATCATCAGCCTTTTGTCTACTTGCATAAAGGATTTTTTTCCATGTATAAGTCTTCCCTTGAGATTCTGTTGCAAGGATATCACATTTTCTGACCAATCAAAGCACAAAGTTTTCTACCTTGGAAAATATGATACAGATAGCTATTGTAATTGCTATAAAGAAGGCAGTTCTGCAAGTTTCATGAGTTGCCGAGTAGATATTTGAAAATCCTCTCTCGTGAAAACTGAGTTGCATAGTTCTAAGGGAGATGCTCAGCTTTTGTCGAACACTTCAAATCTACACTGCAGCCTTATCCTTTGTATAAGAATTCATGAGAATTAAGTTGAATGTATTGGGACTCACAAGTAATGTGCACTGAAGTGTGTTTAGAGGCTATTGCCAATGAAAACATTTTTCTTCTTTAAAAAAAAATCTATCTATAATGCTATATTGAAAAACTGTAATTTATGCTAAACTTATAAACCTCTTGTTTATTTTTCACTTGGATCTTACTTCACTGTCTTGTTGTTGTTCTTTCTCTTCCTTTGGTGTGTTTACTTTTTCAAAAATATTCATTAAAATACATTAAAAAGAGTGCCTCTTATTAGTGGACAAGTGACCCGCTGTTTTGAAGAAATTTATTTTCATTGCTTGAAAAGATAAGAAGACAACAGATTTTCACTGTTTTATAAGCGGAAAAGAGAGGACTTCTTCACTTCTTTTTAATAGTGTTAATAAACCATCTACTTTATGGATGTCAGTTTAGCACACATTCGATGTAATAGATAAGATGATGTCAAGCACAAAATACCGGGTCCACATGTGAAGGTCCAATTAAATTGATTTACTGCAAAACATCTTATGTGCAAGAATTTTCTTAACTAAAGGTCAGCATCTGCTTGGAGTTAGCTAAGGATCCATGGAATTCAGGAGGGATTGAACTTAGTCTCTTTGTGGCTATGTAAGAATCCTAGGCTGATCTCTCTTTTAACTCTGCCCCCAAGTTCTGCCACTTCTTCTCCTACAGAGGACTTTTACATACTTTATTTCTTCCGCATGTATAAAATATCATTTCTTATTTTATGCATGTGAAAATGTCTGAATTCCACATTCATAAAATCCAATTTCCACTTTACCTATGCCGAAAATGCATTAAAGCCAATTCAGATTTAACAGACATGCTGATTTAATAGATACCTCTTCCATTCCATCAATCATTCAATCAAGGATTTTATTGCTGCTGTAAAAGCCAGTCAACACTGATGCTTAGGTAACTCCAATAAACCTCCACAAGGGAGAAAAGCTCCTAATTCCCCATCCTTTGCTGGAGATGTTAAAAAGTGTTATTTTTTGGAAACATGCAGAAAGCTGCTGAAGTGATGTAGGTGTAGGGTTTCCTGTCTAGGCAGGGGGTTGGACTAGAAGACCTCCAAGGTCCCTTCAAACTTTGTTATCCTATCCTATCCTATCCTATCCTAATGATGCTGTAGATAAGTAGGTCTCTCCCAACAGCTATGAGACTGAAAAAATTCAGTAAAAAAAGGAGTTGAAACATCTATTTAAGGAAGGTTTTGTTTCTGCAGAGATACATAGAATTCTAATCAGGAACATGCATACTTGATTTATTTTTCTGTGTTAGGTAAGTCCAGCATTCTTCACTTCTCCGTCCAAATGCAGTAATTGTGTACATCACATAATAGTGTGGGTCTACTATCAGTGTCAACAATTGTGTGTATATCAGATGGTTTATGAGGATATTTTCATTCCATCGGGTCTCTTGTGGTCTATAATATTATATTGGAACTCACCATCCCATTTTTGTTGTAAGGATTTTATGGAAGTAAACAAACTAAGCATTGTCAAGCAATGGAAGAGGTGAATTTTATACTGACAGTTTGTACCAGCTCAGTGGTGGTTACTTAGCTCTGGTAATGGCCTGAAATGGAAGTGAAGCATATCAGTCCATACATATATCAGAAAATACTAAAGTTGTGAAACAGATTGAAAAGTAAAAATATACCCTGAAAGAAGATAAACATAGACGTATCTTTAGCTGGGTACATTTATTGTAAGGGGCAGGAATTTAACTAGAACTGAAGTTTCTTTGCCATTTAGTTCTCCAGAAGTTTGGCTGCCTGCCTCTCTTATGTTTTCCCTGATGAGAAAATCTTTTTTGTTATCAAGTGTAGAGGCCTGACTCTGTTGTGCAATTTGTTTTTACTTGTGAATCGAGTATCTCAGCTGACAAATGGAAGATTGGCATTATGGCTTCCCTGTGCAAAGGAAAGGGCAATGAATGCAAAATCTGCAGGTGGATTTGTTAGTTAAGTGGGGCTTGGAAAGCGTTTGGCAGAATTCTGACTGAAGAGAGTGGGGGGGGGAAAAGAACTAACAAGTAAAATTTGAGAAGTGCAATATGGCTTTATGCCACGCAGGGAGTGCTGAGCAGATTTTTGCTCTTCAGCTAATCCTTGAGATATCTTATTTAATATTTGCCAGTTTAAAGAAATCATAAGATAATGGACCTGAATATTTTGTGGAGTTGAAAGTTGGTTAACTGAATAAGATAAGAGTAGCATACAATAAAAGGAAAATGAGAGAAAATAAATGGAATACTTAGTGAATATTTCCATACTAAGCAGTGAATAAGGATGTGTGATGTTTCCTTAATTATTTCATGTATTTCTAGACACATGTATAAGAAATGCATTAAAGGTATGCTGGTTAGAGATGTGAATATACCTGCACTTTTGTCTACATGATGTGCTATTGTTGATTGAGAACTGAAATGACTTCCTGGAATGCTAAATGGACCATAAGATGTAGTGCTGGACATGAATCTTAAAATTAATGTATCAAAGTCCATGGTAGGTGACAGAATGAATGAGTGAATGAACAATCACAAGTTATACATAAATGTCTAAACACTAGAACAGGTAGATATATTTGTATATGATGACAGGATATTTCCAAAGATGGGGAAATGAATGAAGAATGTTCATGACCAGTTAAATGCTGGTAGACATAAAATATGTTTATTATGATGATTTATAACAGGATATTTGTATCTTATGATTAATGATGTTGTAACTATGATTTATAAACTATGACCTATCACTTGTTATTTGTATGTACACTGAGACTTATGCACCGCAGACAAATTCTTTGTGTGTCCAATCACACTGGGCCAAATAAAGAATATCCTATCCTATCCTGTCCTATCCATTGTAGAACAGAGTCTTGGGTGTGTCAGGAGAAACATGGAAAGTTAGTTGACTGCCCTAGAAATAAAGCTCTTAAAAGTTCTTAATATAAGAACAAGAATGAATGTAAATGAAATTAAAAAATGAGGTGATTTGATCATACAATAAGAATAAGGATCAAAACAGAAATAAGAAGGTGGAATAAATGAGACTAGGTAGAGGGAAAGATTTGATTTGATTTTGATTTGATTTATTCAGTTTGTATGCCGCCCTATTCCCGAGACACTCAGGGCAGCTAACAATCAAAGAGGGAAGGGGAATACAAAATAGAAAATAAAAAAACAAACACATAGTAAAAAACAACAACTGTCATACCCTTAAGTGGGGCTAAGAGATTCAGAAGCCCCAGGCCTGCCGGACCAGCAAAGTCTTAATGGCTTTGCGGAAAGCCGGAAGGGTGGTGAGGGTCCGGATCTCAACGGGGAGATCATTCCAGAGGGCCGGAGCAGCCACAGAGAAGGCCCTCCCCCCGTGAGTTGGCAGCCGACACTGGCCGGCAGATGGAATTCGGAGGAGGCATAGTCTGTGGGATCTAATAGGTCTATGGGAGGTAATTGGCAGGAGGCGGTCTCTCAAGTACCCAGGTCCGATAAAAGATTTATTCACTGAAAGATCAAAGAAAGGTGGATCAATTCTTCAGAACAGAAAAAAAAACAAAAGAAAAAGACAATCTATGTAGCACTGTATGAATCATCTTGAGGTGAGATGGGCAGCAAATAAAGTTAATAACAACAATAACAACAACAACAACAACAACAACAATAACTCAGCTGCTGTAAAAAAATCGAGCAGACTGATTATAAATTGCGGCACAATTCAGTTGCACAAATGATCCATTGGAATTTGTGCAAAAATTATAATATTAAAACAACAACAAACTGGTGGGAACATCAGCCTGAAAAAGTCACCGAAAATCAGATGGTCAGATCTTATTGGATTTTCGTATACAAACGGACAAAATACTATAATATACCAGACATCACACTGGTTGAGAAAAATAAGGTTGCAATCATAGACATCGCAATACCAGGTGAAAACAGGGTCGACGAGAAGGAATATGGGAAAATCGTGAAATACCAGGACTTAAAAAATGAAATTCAATGATTATGGCACAAACCAGCAGTGGTAATTCCAGTGGTAATCGGCACACTGGGTGCTATTCCAAAAGCACTGGAATTACATTTAAAACAGTTAAAAATGGACAAAATCACCATCAGTCAATGCAAAAAGCCGCACTGCTTGGACCTGCACGCATATTACGAAAATACGTTACGATGTCCTAGGCCCCTGGGTGGGGCCCAGGGGTGGGTTTCAACTGGTTCGCGGCAGTCCCCGCGAACCGGTTGGTCGGCGACCCCGGAAGTAAGTAACTTCCAGGAACGGCGAAGGGCCCACCCGCCCACCCGCAGTCCTTACCAGTCTTTGAAGGCTTCTGCGCTTCCACGCAGGCACATGGCACATACAGCGCCTGCGCGATTCTCTGCAAGCAGTTGGATGGCACATACAGCGCCTGCGCGATTCTCCGCGAGCAGCTGGAGCATTGCGCAGGCACTAAGATGCATGCATGAACTGCGCGCGTGCACGAGGACGACGCCGGCCCCGTTCCAACCGAACCAGTTGGAATGGGATTAGCAACCCACCACTGGTGGGGCCTGACTAGTAACCAATGCCAAATCCAGCAAAACAACTGGCCGCTATGATACAATTGTATAAAAATAATAAATTAAAATGATGGAAGTAAAGAAAAACAGACAAGCAGAGACAGATATAGTGAAGGATATTTTGGTACAAATTAGTTCATGGAATGCTTTCTATTTTTCTTATTTCTGGCCTTTTAATTTCTTGTCCCCCCCCCCCCCACACACACACTTTGTTTAACCTTACTTGGAATAGCATGAGGGATCTGTGGGTTTGTAATATTGTTATTGAATTATTTTATAATTTTATAATGCAGTTTTACAGTTAATTTTCACTGTTGCTAACTACTGTGACTGCTACACCCACCGAAAGATAAGATTTTACTCTACTGTTACTGACCAATAAATAATATTTTGCTCAAAATGGCTGCCAGGGTATGCTTACAAAACAGTTTCCCTTCTGGTGGCAGCAGGTAAAGTTTTGAAGAAGAATGTATAAATCACATTTCCAAAGCGTCTCATGTATGATATCCATAATCCCACCAACTTTTTTGAGTTGGCAGCTGTTATATCTTCTTGTTTCCCTAAGGGCATGTGGCGAAAAGGAGGAGGAGGTGAGGTTGGGAAGTTCCAATTCAGTTCTTAACTACTCCATTATAGTTTATTCTTCTTCTTTCTTTTCATTTTTTCCCCCTGGCAGAACTCCAGTATTACCACAGATCTGTGTGAATGAAAGAGGGGGAAGACAATTTTCCATGCCCGGAGATTCAAGCAAGGCATGGCGGGTTGTTAAAAAAAAAGTTGAAAGCAAAGAAGCATTTCCTATTTTGTTTTGCCTCCACCCTTCCCCACAAGACAGCTCTTAAGTTAGAAGTTTTTTTTTTACTTAAAAGTTTTAAGTAAAAAAACTTGAAAGTTTTTTTTCTGCCCTTTGGATTTCCTTACAAGCTTCTTTATAAAAAAGAGGAAAACGTCTTTTTTGCTGCAGTTGACGGCGGATAAACTGGTGGTCTTCATCCTTTCTTTATCCAGTGCCTTCCATTGAAGACCTGTACACTGCACAAGTCAAAAAGAGGGCCATGAAAATATTTACAGACCCCCCCCCCCCCCCCCCCCCCCATCCTGGACATAAATTGTTTCAACTTCTACCCTCAAAACCATACTGTAGAGCACTGCACACCAAGGCAACTCGACACATTTTTTTCCCAAATGCCACCACTCTACTAAACAAATAATTCCCTTACCACTGTCAAACCATTCACTAAGGCTGCATCACTATTAGTCTTCTCATGTTCCTATTACCCATCTCCTCCCTCTTATGACTACAGGACTGTAACTTTGTTGCTTGTATCCTTACGATTTATATTGATATTGTTTCCTGATTGCTTATTTGTATCCCATGACTATCATTAAGTGCTGTACCTTATGATTCTTGACCAATGTATCTTGCCTTTTTATGTACACTGAGAGTATATGCACCAAAGACAAATTCCTTGTGTGTCTAATCCACTTGGCCAATAAAGAATTCTATTCTATTCTATTCTGTTGAAAAGCAGTTTTAAAGGTAGGCGCACTCCATTCCTTCCCATCGGAGACTCCAGTTCGGATTTTGTGAGACGCTCGCGGAAAGCTGAACTCCTTTGGATTGGGAGCAGAATTACTCCCTGTTCACGATTCCAATAGGTAGGCGATCCTAGGCAGCATTTTTGGGGCGGGGGTGGGGGAATAGAGTACAAACTTCGGCATTTCCCCACATTTACTCACCGCTTCGTTCCGCTTGGGCGCACTTTAGGCAACAGAATGGATCACTCCGTTGTCCGTCGTTCGCTAGAGGAGTTTCGGGTGGGACTCCCCGGGAGTTTACAAATCTCTCGGAACTTCTCATCTCAGGATCGGGGCGCCCTTTGCGCCTGTGGCTCAACCGATGGCCCTGCGGGTGAATCCCCGTCCGTGAACGCGGGATAATAGGGAAAGGCTTTTGTGCTCGGTCCTGCGCTTTATAGACACTATGCGCAGATTTTAGGCAAATCCTCTACGCGCCTCTTCTAAATCGCCCGCCCTGGCGAGCCACTTGAGCCGCGATCCTGGAATGTTACCTTTTTTTTTTTTTGCTTTGGGCTGAATTGGGAGACGCACCGATGGAAAATCTTGGCGGCATCTAAATATCCAGGTTTTCTACAGTGAATAAATCTAGCTCGGCTGCCGCTTTTGACACAAGAGAGAGGCGTGAAATGAAAAATAAGGGATTCCTCCGCCAAGGGAAACTGGTGGGTGGGCGGAGAAATAACTTTTTTCGACTTATGCTTAACCAGGTAGCATATAAAGCTCATCATCTTACCTATTATATGTGTTGCAATAAGCATGCAGTAGCATCAATGGGTAAGGAACTCAATTCTCCCTTTCCCCCCCTGTGACATTGGCTTTTCCAGGTGTTTTTCTAAGGAAGTGGCCTAGCATTGTCTTCTTATGAGGCATTTTTCAAATTTACTTTGGTAAATTTACTAAAGGTAAAGGTTTTTCCTGTTCAGTTGTGTCAGACTCTAGGGGGCGGTGCTGATCACCTTTTGTTTCTTAGCCCCTGGGAGCCAAGAAAAAAAACCCTGAGATTTCATGGTGGTCTCCCATCCATTAAACTAACCAGGTTGGATCTTGCTTTGCTTTGCGAAACCAGCTAAGGACTTAAATCAGTAACGACAACTACATTTAAATCCCTGCTGAGAAATTTCTGGCCTCACTTTTTCCTCAGCCAAATAGTTTTTGCAATGTAACATTGGGAGAGAAGGATAGGCAAACCCAATATCCAGAAGGAAAAAGGTAGGTAGGTAGGTAGGTAGGTAGATAAGATAGATAAGACACACACACACACACACACACACACACACACACACACACACACACACACAGAGAGAGTATTAATAGCAGTATTAGTTATATTTATTTCTACTTATGATTGGATTGAACTTAAAGCAAAACAGGATTTAGCCCCCTATAGAAACGTCTTGAAGAGGGCAATATACTTATTAGAAGCATTCATTGGAAGGAATCCCCCTAACACCCATAACATTATCTCACAATAGTTTGCCTTTCTAATTTATTTAGTTATGTAGGAGACTAAATCCTGTTTTGCTTTAAGTTCAATCCAATCAAAAATAGAAATAAATATAACTAATACTGCTATTAATACTATTTCTTTGCACTTAGTGCTTTTAGTAGATGTATGAAGAGTAATTGATCTACTGAGTGGCATGAAATGGCTTGCCCTTTCCTCTTTCTTTAATTTCCACCTCATGTAACTCCCAGTTGGCTGAATTCTGGAAAGAGATACACCCCATGGGGCTTCTGTATCAGTGTATGTCTTTGAGAATTCGAAGGAGCAGCACATTCTGGCTTTATGGATTACTGGTATAGTCCCCAATAGTTCTACAGAAAAGCAAGTTAATTTCCTTGGAAACTATGTATAGGATTAAACAATTATAAATATGCATGTGTCTGCAGTATTTACTTCTATGTACCCTGCAAAAAGAACAAAATTACCTATAAAATGACTATGTATCTTAAAGCTAGAAAGTTCTATGTGGTAAAAATAATTTTAGATGTTAGGTAGTGACAGAAATGTTGGCAGTAGCTGCCTTTGTTGATGTACTGACAATCTAAATATTAGATAGATAGTATAACTGATGTAAATGCACTTCACCTGCTTTTAGTGAAACAACAGATGGTGTATTGTCTTTGGTTTTAACTTTTTACACTTTACTGGTTCTTATTGCTGGGAGAAATGTTGCAACTCTTAACTCTGTATTAATAATTATCATCACACATCCACTTTGCTTTTGAGCATACATTGAAAGTTTAAAGGTAAATAGCAGTAGCAGTTAGACTTATATACCACTTCATAGGGCTTTCAGCCCTCTCTAAGCAGTTTACAGAGTCAGCATATCGCCCCCACAGTCTGGGTCCTCATTTCACCCACCTCGGAAGGATGGAAGGCTGAGTCAACCTTGAGCCCGTGAGATTAGAACTGCTGAACTGCAGATAACACTTCAGTCAGCTGAAGTGGCCTGCAGTACTGCACCCTAACCACTGCGCCACCTCTGCTCTAAAGGGTTTCCTTGCACATATGTGCTAGTTGTTCCTGACTCTAGGGGGCGGTGCTCATCTCCGTTTCAAAGGGCCAGCACTATCCAAAGAAATCTCCGTGGTCATGTGGCCGGCATGACTAAATGCCAAAGGTGCCCGGAACGCTATTACTTTCCCACCAAAGTGGTCCCTATTTTTCTACTTGCATTTTTACATGCTTTCGAACTGCTAGGTTGGCAGAAGCTAGGACAAGTAATGGGAGCTCACTCCATTACATGGCACTAGGGATTCGAACTGCTGAACTGCTGACTTTTCTGATCGACAAGCTCACCGTCTTAGCCACTGAGCCAAAATTTACAAAAGACATGAAAACTCTTTACGCTCTCTAATTTATCTTTCTATAGCTGAACTGCAATAGGTAGTTGTTTGTTGCAGTTATAAACTCACATCAACCATTTCACCTTCCTTGATAACACATGTGAAAGATTAGGCTGCAGAAACCATAAATCATACATAGAAACACATTCCTCAAATTCATATTTCTTAATAGTTCAGTAGGTCATCTTATTTGCTTGATAATGTGATAATGATGGAAAATTATAGGTTTGCCATAGATGCGGAGAGAAAGTGAACCATGCAATGGGCTCTACATGGGGTTGCCCTTGAAGTGCATCCGGCGACTACAGTTAGTCCAGAATGCAGCCGCGCGAGTGATAGTGGGCGCACCGCGGTTCGCCCACGTTACACCCGTCCTCCGCGAGCTGCACTGGCTACCTGTTGGTCTCCGGGTGCGCTTCAGGGTACTGATGACCACCTTTAAAGCACTCCATGGTAGTGGATCTGGGTACTTGAGAGACCGCCTTCTGCCGATTACCTCCCTTCGACCAATTAGATCGCACAGACTGGGCCTCCTCCGAATCCCATCTGCCAGTCAATGCCGACTGGCGACCACACGGAGGAGAGCCTTTTCTGTTGCAGCTCCGACCCTGTGGAACGATCTCCCCGTTGAGATCCGTACCCTCACCACCATCCAGACCTTCCGCGCAGCCCTCAAGATCTGGCTCTTCCAGCAGGCCTGGGGATAGGTTCCCAATTCACCCGCCCGAGTGTTTGCTGAACGAAAGTTGTGTTTTATTATTTTTCTTTGTTCACATTTTGTTTTGTTTTTTGATACTGCACCCCCCTCCCTTGTGATTGTAAGCCGCCCTGAGTCCCCTCAGGGAAAAGGGCGGCCTATAAATTTTAATAAATGAAAAATGAAATGAATGCTAATTACAGAATTCTGTAATTGATTACAAACTTTGCATATAAGACATAATAAAAAGGAAACAAAACAGCTATCAAATATGCAGAAGGGGGCAAATTCGTTAATGACCAAAACCACCAATTTCTTTGTTGTTTCCTTCCTAGGCATTAGTATTCCTATTGGCCACCACCATTTGTTTCAATTATTTCATATTGATCAAGTTCAGCTTCCTTTGGAATAGTTTGCCTTCCCTACCAAGATAAAATAGGGCCTTCTGAACTCACTCACTAGAATATGTTCAAGTGTGGGTTTTGTGGTGAAGAGGTTCCACCACAAATCCGCGAAGCCCTTCTGCGCGGAGACATAAGCGCGAAGACTAATTCGCGCCGTTCTAAGCGCTAAGGAAAAACGCGACCCTACCGCGATGACATAATCGCGGAGGGCAAAATCGCGCATTCCCAAGCACTCAGTACCCTAAACCTAATGCTAAACCTAACGCTAAACCTAACGCTAAACCTAACCCTAAAACAAACCCTAAAACAAACCCCTAAACCTAATCCTAACGCTTACCTTAAATGAAGTCGGCTTTCTGCCGCGGCGCCGTTTTAAAGCGCCCTTCTGTTGCCGCGCTGTTGTCGCAGCAGTGATGATGCGCGGTGATGATGTCGCGGCTTTAGCGCCGCAATTTTCTCGCCGCGATTTTGATGTTCGCGCTTATGTCGTGCCACGGGTGAAGATACTATTGTACATTTCCCACTACCTCAGCATGGCAGGCCAGCTAAAATCAAGAAGACTTTCTCCATTACTTTTCCTCTTAACAGCGTAACAATGGAAAATATTTAAACTAATAAAGGAGAACATTTGTAGCTGAGGATTGACATGAGGGGTCCTTGATACTCTCTGAGCTTGGTTGTTTTCTTGCAGACATTTCCTTACCTATACTAGGTAACATCATCACTGCAATGATGATGTCCTCTAGTTGGGGTAATGAAATAGTCTGTAAGAAAACAAGGAAATTCAGAGAGCACCAAGGACTCCTCAGAATGTTTATAATTTGTCCTTTAATATTATTTATTTATATCCTGCCTTTATTACTTTTACAAGATGGTGAACCTATGCATCTCACCTTCCTCCTCCTATCTTCCCCACAACAGCAATCTCTGTGATGAATTGGGCTGAGAAAAAGACTGGCCCAAAATCACTCAGCTGTCTTTCATGGATAAGATTGGACTTGGATTTAGGGTCTCCCGTTTTCTAGCCTGGTGCCTCAACCACTAAGCCAAATTGCCTCTTTATGGTACCAATAATTGGATGCCATGCTCAAAACATGTTGGAATGAGCGACGGAGTCAGCTTGTTCCTGGTTCATGACTTTGAAAGTCAGCTTTCCAAATTTCCTGGCATGAATGCTGCATTCGTCCCTTCTTAGCATAGGATCTAGGATCTTAGGGTTCTCCTGGGAAGGAATCTGAGATGAGAAGAAGCTGCAGATAAAAGAGGTGATAAAAGAAGTTGCAGATAAAAAATCTAGGAGTTCAAAATAATGTTTCTGGGGCTGCAATACAGCCCAACTAATTCTTCACGGCAAATTTCCTATTCAATACTTGGTCCTAGGAATATTCATTATCTTAGCATGGCCTGGGAGCTTTCCAAAATTGTCACAGTATGCATTCCAAATCAAGTTCAACCATGTCTAAGTCTTCCTTTAATTGGTTAAATGCATAAAAACATAATGTCTACCACACCTAATAATGAGTAATCCATTAGGGCACAGCACAGCGAAGCACATAACATTTTCATACTAATTGTTCGCATGTATCTTAAGTTGAGTCTCCCTTAGTTTACTATGCAGAAAACAAATAAGCCATTAACACAATTAACAGATGTTGAGTTACAGAGTTAATTTTGTTTTTTTAATTAGTTGGCCAGAAAGCAATCCCAGGAATTGTGACTAGGTATTTTAGCAAAATAGCAGTATATATGGAACAAGGCAAGAAATAAATGCTTTGTTTTCCTAACTTAGTAAGCAAAACCTATTGCTTTTTCAAGCAGACTTCTTAGAAAATTCATGCATTTGATTTATTATTTCAATTTGTATATTCTTTTTCACCCTTAGAGTGCTCAAGGAAGAGGGAATGGAAACCAGTATACATTGGTGAAATCGATCTTCTCACACTTACAAAACAGGCATTTGTCTTTTCTTTTTTCTTCTTTTGGTTATGCCCAAGGATGCAAAATGGGGTAATATTTTTTTTCAGTTAAAGCAACCAAAAGTTGGTTCTGCCCACATCACATCTTTGGAGGCCTATCTGTCCCTTCCATCCTTAGGCTGACCAGATATTTTGAGATTTCTGGAAGGCACAGTTCCAAAATGCAGCAGTTGGTATTGGTGGCAAGTGCTAGTTAATCTAGGCTGATCATGAAAAGCTGAGCAGTCACCTGATTGGGACCTGGAGGAGACACCATGATGTAATCCTAGACAGGGATGGGTTGCTGCCGGCGTTACTGCCGGTTCGCAAACTATGCGCAACGTGCGCGTGTGTGCACTCTTCAATGTAAATTGTTCTGCATGCATACACAGAACAATTTACAGTGAACTTGATGGCCAGAATTGTTAGGAACTAGTTAGAAATTTAGGGATGTAGTGGCTCAGTGGCTAAGACGCTGAGCTTGTCAATCAGAAAGGTCAGCAGTTCGAATCCCTAGCACCACGTAACTGAGTAAGCTCCCTTACTTGTCCCAGTTCCTGCCAACCTAGCACTTCGAAAGAACGTAAAATGCAAGTAGAAAAATAGGAACCACCTTTAGTGGGAAGATAACAGCATTCCATGCTCCTTTGGCGTTTAGTCATGTCGGCCACATGACCACTTAGACGTCTTCGGACAGTGCTGGCTCTTCGGCTTTGAAATGGAGATGAGCACTGCCCCCCCCCCCCAGAGTCGGGAACGACTAGCACGTATGTGCGAGGGAAACCTTTACCTTTACCTAATTAGGAACTACAAATAATCTAACTGTGGATGTGTTGTGATGCTCTGCCTTCAGTTCTTGTCTTGTCTTCTCCAGAAGGCAAGCCCTGCATCCTTATTGCTGGCGGAAGTGCCTTTATTCAAACTAAAGACATTTTAGTAGGTGGGATTTTACTAAACTAGTGGTACACTTGGATAGTGCTCTTCCATAACCAGGACCTCCTAGCTGACCCACACTGCTCAATCCTAAACAAGGTTACTCAGAAATCCCAAATATGCTTTTTGCATGGGGCAACTGACTTTCTGGTTTTTCTTTGAAGGCGTTTCACTCCTCACCCAAGAAGCTTCTTCAGCTCTGAGCTGAAGAAGAAGAGTGGAAGAAGCTGAATAGGCGAGTTCGTCTTCAAAGAAAAACCAGAAAGTCCAGTGGCCTCTTGAAAAAAGCACCTTTGGGACAAACCATGACCTGGCTGACTTGAAGAATCTCCATACAGTCAGTTACTCAGAAATGAATGAATCCTATCCTACCTATCCTATGGGACTTAGATTAGCTTCACATCCATCTACTCCTTAGTTATTCATTTCATCCCGTTGCTTTCTTCCGGGTGCTTCCAAGTAGTCCGCCCAGCATTTTTTTACAGGTCTCCTGCGTGAGCAGGGGGAGGGAGTAGATGACCTCCAAGGTCCCTTCGAACCCTGTTACCGCTTTTCCTCCCGTTCCCACTTCCCGCCACAACCTACTTTCGCGGAAAAGCCGCCTTCGCGACCCTCCTTTTCAAAACACTGTTCTTAGGCTGGGTCTCGCTTCTTTTCTCCTCCCTCGGAAGGTAGCCGCGTTTAGGATGTGTCCCCCCACTCGGGGGGGGGGGGGCATCGCCGCCCGCCTTACCTTCTAGCCCTTGAAGTGCGCAGGCGGCGCGAGCAGGGAGGAGCCACTCTTCCCGTCCGAAAAAAAATCCAGCTCCGGGCTTTTGTAGCGTTCCTGGGGAAGCCGAGCGCGCTTATTGCGAGGTGCCTCAGCCGGGGCTTCACTCCGCAGCTCGTGGCCAACATTCGGGAAGGAGGGGAGGAGGGACGAGGAGGAGGAGGGAGGGTGGCGCGAAAGGCAAGAGGGGGAGTACGGCGCGGCGGCTCGCTCCGCTTTCACGCCGGCGTGGCCGCGCGAAGGGGAGTGTGCTTCTGTCGGGTCGCCGCGCCTCCAGAGGGAGTTGGGAAAAGGATGCTGCGGGGAGTCGGTGCGGCTCCCACTCCTACTCCGGGGGCTCGTCCTCCGGCGGCTCCTTCAGACTTCTTCTTAGCCAGGCTATGAAATGACCATTCGTGGCCGCCTCGGAGTCGCCGTCGCCTGGACGCCTTTCCCACCGCGCGCAATTCGGGCTAAGCAGCGCGTTACCCACCTTAGGTGGAGCCCCAGCTGCGTTTACCGGCCAAGCCAGGGCGGCTAAAGAAGCAGCAGCAGCAGCAGAAGAAGCAGCAGCATAAGCGACGGTTCGGGCAGGGAACTCTGCTACGATTTGGTCTCCCAAGTGAGGCTTTGAGGTGCTTGTCCGCAAGCTGGGAGTCGGGCAGCGCAAACGGCGCGGCGCAGGCGGGCGTGCGAGGGTCCGCCGCGACTTCGCCCTCCCTCCCCGTCGGACAGTGGAGAGCGGGGCCCGGCGGGAGGACGAGAGCTGACGGAGGAAGCGCCGCTGCTGCGGCCGCCGCTAAGGAGGTGGAAGACGGCGGCAAGGAGCGCGAGCCGGACTCGGGCATCGAGTCTTTTCCTCCCCACCGAAGCAGCCATGGGCAAAGGGCTGGAAGCCGCCGCCGCCCGCTACGGACTGGGACTGGGATACTTACTGCAGATGGTGGTGTTGCCCGCCTTGGCGATCCTGAGTGCCAGCAGCCCCGGCTCGGCTGCGCAAGGTAAGCGGCTTCCCCCCACTCTTCGCTGCTCCTGCACGGCCGCTTCTCCCACAGAGGTTGGACGGAGCGGACGCCTCTTTTCCCCCTCTTTCACGGCCCGACAGCCGTGCAAACCTAGGCAAAAAACCAAACCAAAACCCCAACCTTCTCCGCTTCTCTCGCCTCCACGGACGCTCGGGGAGGCTGGAGCGGGAGAAAAAGCCCGAGAGCGCACGGAGAAGAAGCGGCTTCCAGCCACTTCGCCTGGCCCGTCTGCGTTTCGCGGTGGGAAGAAAGTCCCCGCCGAATTTCAGCCGGGTTCAGCGGCCGCTCCGAAGTCTTTTCTTCCCGAAGAGACTTGGGGAATCGGCGCGCAGGGTGGGCGGGAAGGCGTTTTGCATCGCTCTCCTTGCAGCTAAATCCAAGCCGGGGGTGGCGGGGATTGAACTGCAGTTTTGCAGGCGCCGGAGAAGCCCGAAATGCTCCCCTTCTTGTCTCCGCTACTCCGGATTGCCAGGGTTGTGCGGGAATAGGAGGATTCCCTTGGAGAAAGCGGAGTGCCGCCGTCCGGCGTCAGCCTTCCTTCGGGGAGCTGAAACCTCTTGTTGCTGAGTCAGGTCAAAAGCAAAGGGGCTGGTTTAAGATTCGCACCGAGGCTAGTTTAGGTCAAGCGGGCAGCTTCGGCTGGGTCCCTTCTAGCTTTCCTGAGTTGGCAGAAAGGTGGAGAAGAAATAACGAATAGTCGCCTCCCGCTTTGCAGACTGGAGCTCCTGCACTGTCTCCTGCAGACAGAGCTCCTGCACTTCTCCATCTTTCAGCCGGCTCCTTTAGATTTTATTTTGGGCATTATTTAATCCGTCTGAATCGTTTCAACTATACATATCTACCTTCAGGGTTGTTATTTTTTAAGGTTGCCTCTTTTCACAGTGAAAATTAAACAGTCCCTCCTTATTTTCCTCTTCTGCTCTTCCCTAGTTGGATCACACCCATGTATATTCCCTTCCCACTCACTTTAGTGGCATGCTTGTACGTCAATAGATGCCCTTCCTTCTCCAAATGGTTGTTGCCTTGATAAGTGGCACGTTTAGTGTGGAGATGCTATTCAAGTGCAGATGGCCTTTCTTGCTTTCTGCTTGATCTCATGTTAGGGGGGTTGAATAAGGCTGGCCCTTTGACTATCCCTCTAGAAGTTGATTTTCACTGGGGAAGACTTCAGAGGCAAGGGAATACTAGCATATCACGACTCATGCCAGAGAGGACCCAGAGGTGACAGGTTTTGCCAATCATGAAGGATAACAGAAAGGAAAGAAAAAGAATTAGCCGAGTGGTGCTAATGGACCACAGTCTAAAAATCAAGAATGCCATGCCTACGTACGCCTGTGGAAATAAACACATTGAACGCTAGTTTTCTGTCATGGTTGCTGATCATATCAATGGGGCTTGTGTAGGAGAACTTCTCAACAAACAGTGTTTTATATTCAGGAGTTGAATAAGATGCCATTTGGATTCTTTTCCCCCCTTTCAGGCATTTCTAGAGAGATGCGGGAATAGGTTCTTCCTTGGCTTGCATTCATTGCTTTCAGATCTTTTGTCAAACACTTCTTCATACTAAGCTATGATAACACGGGGCTTATTCCTTATCGTTAATTTGTACTAAAGTATTGGAAAGTTAGAGAGGGCTCTTTCGGATGCCATTGCCCTCTGTCTAAGCATAGCATCAGCACCAGATTAATGTACCGCTTGGTGTCTCTGTCTTATTGCCATAGAAATAACCTTTTACAAAGTTTCCTCCAGCTGTAATTCTTTACCCACTTTTTTTGGGAAATTAAACTTAAAAAGGGAACTTGTGACATGTATGGATTTCACTAATACCTATTCGTTATAATTGGTGGTTCATTTTTTTTTTAAAGCTATACTTTTCAAATCCAATCAGTAACTTCTTTCAGAACACGAATCAAAACTCTGTTTCCATGAGAATTGCTACTACGTTGGACCCTAGCAGAAAAGATGAAAATTAAGCCTTAGAATGTCTGCTTTTTGTGATTTTGGACTCGCTTTTGAAATATAGGGCAGGGGGAGGCTTTATTCCTGCATGGGGAACAGAGAAGAGTTCACCTAGTTCGAATCCAAAGTCTAGCAGTCTGATGAATTCCTTGTCTTCAGCTCACAATTTGAAAGTAAACAAAAGGGTTAATGGGAGAACAAAGCATGCTCACTTAAGACAGCCAAATGAGAAGACAATCTGATTAGTAGTGGAAAGTGAGGAGATAGGGGAGAGGCAACATAAGTGGGACAATTACTTGGATGGCTAATGGTTCTTTGTATATTAGATATCTCAGGAGCTGTGGTGCCTGAAAGTTGATTATTGTTCTTCTGCATGCTTTGCTCATAGAAAATAGAGGTTTCTTGAGTCTGCTTCTTTCTGTACCTCCCACCTCTCAGAACTCACCTAAAATACGGTTTTCAAAAAAGAATGAAGCTTCTTATATGGTATTCATTATCTGACCAACATCGTAGATTGAAACCAAACCAGAATTGTGTCTGTCTCTCTGCAGGGTCCTTTACTTTTTGTTTAATGATTTGATATATTCTGACTCCCAAAGTTACATGTAATAACACATTTCTAGATTATTTTTTGCTTTGTTTGCTACATTGCAGGGCATTTGGTTTGCAGGATTCCTCCTGCAGTTGCCACCTTGAACTATCTCGCCACATATCAGCAGCTGAATAATAGGGTTTGAAAAGAAATGCCATTCTTGTGTTGATCTATATACTGTGTACAGAAAAGATGAACATTTTCATGAGACTGAGTAACCCATTTTCATTGTTACCATGGGGAAGGAAAGAGAGAGCAGAAATACATATTTATTGCAACCATAGCTGAGAAACATTTGGAGGGGGGGGGGAAGAGACTTGCGTGTGACAAAGTTGTTGGACATTTTCCAGCGCTTTTGTTCTCAGTTTAAGCAAAGTATAGAAGAAAGGCACAGCAAGCAAGAAGGAGTCTTAGTGTGCATGTGTTTCATTTTTGGAGATTCACAGCACCTGAAAATGTCTTTTCCTCACAATTTTAAATTGGCCTCTAGGGCAAACAATATAGATGGGATTGATTTAGACTGTCCAACTATTTTAGTGTGGTCTCATAGTAGGGATGGTTTCAAAGAATTGTTGCATTTCTTGAGGGACTAGCAGGAGTTGAATGGAATGAACAAAATTCCCCAACATAGGAATATTGCTTTAAAGCTACGAAAAAGTCATTGATTGTTTTATTTCTTGTTCTTTGACTCAGATGTGAATAATGTAGCCTTCATGTGGGTGATTATAGCACTTGACGTTCTTTGTACATGAAGCTGAAATCCTAGTGATTCCTACATTAAGCATACCTGAAGAGATTCGGTGTATGCATATGCAAAAATAAACAAATAAAATGGTGGCCAGTTTGAAGTTCTAAAATTTAGAACTTCTAAAAGTTCTAAATTTGAAACTGAGACCTTGCATACTATCAAATGCTGATAGTATGTTTCATGTTCAATTAATATAATGATTACCATTATAACCTTGGTTGTCATGATATCATCTGAAATGTGATAAAAAGGTAGAAAACTTTCTATTACTACAGATGGATGTAACTATAGTAACTAAGTATGAAAGGTCTCCTGCTATTTTTACACAAGGAGGGGAATTCTTCTGCAACATTATATTACATGTTAATTTTTAATTGGTTTGTTTCTTTTTCAATTATACTTCCTAGTCTTGTGTTCAATTTTCATAACGGTGAACATGACCCCAAACAGCTTACCCATTTTCTGGTTTTAATACAATGTAATGAATGAGATGAGGATATCCCATGTTTGAAGGAATGATAATATGAAAACAGAATAATTAATGCAATTACAAAATTAATATATAGGTATGATATATTCATACACCCTACCAATACATAAAAGAAAGTGTAACAATCATTGAAACTCCTTCCAACAGTGGTGAAATTTATTTCCTTTTTTTAGTTTTGTTTTGATACTTACCTGTTTCAGAAGTCAAACATGTTTTAAAGCAGATATCAGTTAAGATAACTAGATTAAGTATTGAAACTATAAAATAAGTAAAACTTTGAGCTCAATGCACCTATTGTTTTTGCATGACTGAGATACAATGTAATTTATTACAATGAACAGATTTTTTAATATATATATATTTACACATTACAATTGGGCATAGGTTTTCCCACTACCTGTTAGTGTACATCATGCGTGTTATACTTTGGAGATGACAACTCCAGAGAACTGATATCATATTGGCAAAACTTTTTAATGTGCCTTGAATATCTGTGCGGCTGCGTCTTCTAATTAGACCTTGTGCACTTTCCACCAATACATAAAACTTTACACCAATCCTATCATGGTTTTATCGATTTATGCACCAAAGTATTTTCCTCCTTGATTCCATTGTCCTTTATACTTTTTATCCATGGATAAAGAATTACCAGCATTTTTGAACAGTTCCTTTGTTGTAGGGAATTCTGTCTAATATTTCAAACTGATGTTGCCTTCGCAGATTCCAATTAAATCTATGTTCTGAATGCAAACATCTTCTAAAATTCACCTTTTTGTGAATTTAAAAAAAATCAAACATATACTCTGAAAAGATTATAAGTTTGTTTGCTTGTAATATTATCATTTTATACTTGTTGAGAACTTTTTCCTGTGTTCATTTCTTGAGGTAGGGCTGGATGCCTTGCCCATTTCTGGAGTCCCTTTAACTACAATTTGAAAATATATTCCTAATTCAGTAAATGTTGGAGATGTTTTTACACCTCTCCCTAGAGACATGTACTGCATTAATATGAACAGTTGTTATTCAGGGCAAAAGATAAGAGGAGAGTATATTTATAATTAGATAGGAAGAATAACTTCATTTTGTTTTATAGCTCTTTTAAAATATTGACTTGTACAGATTAAATGTACACATTTAATTTTATTCAGTTACTGCAATTTCTTATTCTATTTCTCAGAAACTATTACAGAATATAGAATAGTATTTTTCAGAAGGCTTAACTAACTAATGAGTTACACAAATAATGAAACCAAATTCAATCTTATGCTGTCACTATTTATCACAATTATACAGTTTTACATAGCATTACATCATAAAACCAGTATTGGTTGTTTCCAGTAACAAACATACACATACAAATATGATGCTAAATATGTAATTTAGCAACATACTGAGGTTATTTTTTTTTAAATGGGCCTAATTTTTCCTTTTCATGGTAAGAGTATTCGTAATACTAAATTGAAATGGTTTAACTGTATTTATTCAAAAGCAGAACTTTATTTACTGTCCATAAACCTAGCTGCAATTATGTAGACTTTAGAAAATCCAGCTCATTTGGAGTTGTTTTGAACTTTTTGAAATTGCAATTACTAACATAATGTTGGAAAACTAGTAGCCCTCCAGGTGTTGAAGCATTCCAATTTTCATCCAGCATGGCCAGTGGTGATGAACATTGGGATTTGAACCCAACCATATCTGGATTCAGTTATCAGTACGAGCAAATTGCCGTTATCAGTACGAACAAGCTATTTTTCCCATTCAGACGCTTATTAGATCAGCAGGTACTTTGTAAATTATAAAAGGATATTTGCTATATTTCTATAGCTGCATGGAACTCTTGTTTATCAGCACTTTTTAGGCTATGGTGTTAGATTAGAGGAAGGGAGATACAGTGATAATTCTTTTGTGATTCTTTTGTAGTTCCAGGAACTGGAACCTCTACTTTTGAGGTTTTCACTTAACAATACATTTAAAAAATTGAATTAAAACCCTGTGATGATTATTGAGAGTAATCCCAGACCACCAATCTGTGTGCTAATTCGTATTTGTACCAGAACAACTGTCTTTTGTTAGCTCTGAAAATAAAAGGGGTCTAAAATACTGAGAGAATTTGCATTCTGCTAGTCTTCAAAATCCTTTTGTATGGAGAAAATTATTGTGCTAAATAATTATTTTTTGAAATGAAAACATTAACTTAGTAGTATTGTAATATGACCAGCATAGTGTGGATCAAAAATTTTCAAACAAACAAAAAAATATATAGAGGCAATAACTTTAGCCATGTGCTAAAGGTAAAGGTTCCCCTCGCACATATGTGCTAGTCATTCCCGACTCTAGGAGGCGGTGCTCATCTCCATTTCAAAGCTGAAGAGCCAGTGCTGTCTGAAGACGTCTCTGTAGTTATGTGGGTGGCATGACTAAATGCCTAAAATGCACGGAACACTGTTATCTTCCCACCAAAGGTGTTCCCTATTTTTCTACTTGCATTTTTACATGCTTTCAAACTGCTAGATTGGCAGAAGCTGAGACAAGAAATGGGAGCTCACTCCGTTACGCAGCACTAGGGATTCGAACTGCCAACCTTTCTGATTGACAAGTTCAGCATTTTAGCCACTGAGCCACTGCGTCCCTAGCCATGTACTACATAATTCTTATCTTCCTCTTTGTTTCAATTCATTCTAATATTCTAATGAAACAGAATCATCCTTCTTTCTCAAAATCAGTGGTGGGTTGCAGGTGGTACACCCCGGTACGGGTATACCGGAGCATGCCCAGAGCACTGGATACCATTCCGGTGTGGTGCCCTGGAGGGCCACCTGCCCGCCCGCGCTCCTTACCTGTCTTTAAAGTCTTTGATGCTTCCATGCACTCGCATGGCGCATACAGCACCTGCGAAATGCTCTGCCGAGCAGCTGCAGCATCGTGGAGGCTTGCGAAGGTGTCTCTGGATAGTAAGATGCATGCGTGCACTGCGCACCTGTGTGCACGTGCTGTGCACATCCATGTAGACAACCCCAGGCCCATTCCAAGCGTCCCGGTTAGAATGGAATCCGGAACCCACCATTGCTCCAAATCTAGGTTATTCGTGCTAGCTGGTTCAGATATTGCTAACATTATCTTCTATAGCAAAAACCTCCTCAAATTTAACTTGACTACAGGGATATGTCCAGATAGTTTTCTTCAAAACATTATGGAAACGGTTTGACATTATTTGCTTCTGGGATTTCCCCCCCTCCTATTTCCCAGTTCAGTTTATAGCTTCAGGTCTCATTGTGATTTCTCACCCAAGTGCTAACTGATCTGACTCTTTCAGAATCTGACTCAGTATTAGTTATGGTTGACCAGGTACTGCATTTAGAATTTAAATGGTTACCAGGGTGAATTTGACATTTGAGGATAATATAAGGAACAATATAATCATAAGTAAGAACTGGATACAGAAGGCCAACACTGTCGACCAAAACATTGGTTCCAAGTTTTTTTAAAAAAAATTTCTCTCGTTCAACAATTTATTTATTTAGTTAGCAGGTGAGATAGCAGTGATATTGAAAAAAATCACTAGTTAAGATTTTCCACCTGATGTTTTTTCCTTAGAATTTAATTCAGTATAAGAATGGAAGATGATTGAGCACCACTGGGAGATTGTTTGTTTGTTTATCCTATTTGTATGCACCCCATGTCAGTGAGTGACTCTGGGTGATGAGCATAATTAAAATAAAACCGCAACAGCACTTAGACTTATGCACCGTTTCAGAAGGCTTTGTTGTCCTCTCTAAGTGGTTTACAGAGGCAGCATGTTGCCCCAACAATCTGGGTCCTCATTTTACTGACCTCAGAAGGATAGAAGGCTGAGTGGACCTTGAGCCGGTCAAAATTGAACTCCTGGCATTGGAATGCAATACTGCGTTCTAACCACTGTGCCACCATGGCTCTTTGTATAAATAAACTGAAATCAATAACAAACATTATAAAGTTAAAAACAGAAGAAACAACAAACCAAATCACTATCACAATCTAGAAGTTGTACATACCTTTTGCTTACTTTATCATCCAGGCGGATAAAATAACTCTACTTCAACTTCTTCTGTGAAACAATTTCTAAATCAATTATCTTCTATTTAAAATGTGAAATGGTAGGAGTAAAGGGTAGAAAATATTTATACTTAGAATTAATATAATCTAGGTAGTGTCTTATTTTGATAGATTAATATAAATCACTAATTCTCTAGGAAACAATTGAGCTCTTCTTCCATGCTATGCCATAATACATTATGAAATGTATTGCTGCTTTTGGATATAGAACTATTCTCCCTATATAGGAAACAATCAGATTGTCAGGTACAATACACAATATTGACCATCTATATCACGGCTGTCAAACTTCATCATGTCACATGACATACCGGGACGTATTGCGATGTTTTTTGCCTTTGCAGAGCCAGAGTGGGCGTGGCCTGTGCGTGACAAATCCGGCCCAGGGGCCGCCAGATTGACAGTATATTCTAGTACTCAGGAGTCTGTGAAATGTTAAAATTGAAAATGGATGGGGGGATTTTGTTCTAGTCATTCCTTAGTTTTTTGTACATATGTTAAATTCAAAAAACAAAACCCACCCCAAAGAGCTTATGATTAGATTCAAGTGATCATTTTAAAAAGAAAGAATAAAAGAAGCCATATGTGCAGATATTTACCTCAGCCCACTGTATTAGCAACAGCAGCAGTTTGAAAATGCTTGGTGTGGAAAAAATATAATATGTGAATATGCTAATCTTCAGGGATACACTTTTTAATTAAGCACCTAAATGCATTCTGTTGTAAAAAAAAAAAAAAAGTGAGAGGAGAGAGGTTGCATGGAGAAAAAAAACAATTATTTTGATGCATCAATGGACTAGCTCTATTTGATATATGAGATGTAGCTTTTTGTAAAAAGAAGCACTGAATAGGGTTTGCAACACTTCTTTTAAAAATTAAGATCTGTTCATGAACATTTGAGAAACCCAGCTTAACCACTAGGAGCCTATATGCTGTTCTTACTTTCAGCTTACACCACTAACCATAGTGCTTTCCTTAGAGGCTCCTTGTACAGTACAATGCACATTTCAATGGCATGAAAAGTATAGCCAGCATATAAAGTAAAATTCTGATAGGTGTTAGAAAGTTTATTGGGAGCATAATGTAGGTAAATGTACCTATTTACTGTAGGTTTCTTTTTTAAATGACGTAAAATACAAATCCTTTTTCTTCCTTTAGCAGTTTAGTCCTTGACTTGCAATCATTCATTTAGTAACTGTTCAAAGTTACCGATCCTCACACTTACAAATATCACATTATCTCCTCCGTCACATGATCAGAATCCAGGTGTTTGGCAACTGGTCTATAATTACGATGATTGTATGGTAGCATCCAGGAGTCATGTGATAGTTATTTGCGACCTTCCCAGGTAGCAAGCAAAATCAATGGGGAATGCCGGATTTGCTTAATAACTTCATGATTCACTTAACAACTGCACTTATCCACTTAATAACTATGGAAAAAAGGGCTTAGGTTAGGTGTGACTCACTTTACAACCATTGCTTAGCAGTGGAAATTTTGGACTTTTTTGTGGTACTAAGTTAAAGTCTACCTTTAGTCCCCTAACTGCCTTAACATTAGGGCTGCTACATTGGGGGGGGGGTGGTGGCTGATAGGATAGAGATGATTCTTACCCCTAGGTTGCCCGTTATCTTGGTTTTTAATTTTAACTTTTTATTCTATTCATCCTATCTAATACTTAAATCTAAATATAACTTCATTTGTATTCATGCAAACAAGAGAAATCATGATAGGACCATGTCTTTAAAAGTGGTAAACTTTGATTTTAACTGTTGAACATACATTTTATAAATTGACCTTTAGTTCTTGCAAGAACAAGACTTAGTAAGTGAACGGGGGGCATTTTCCTGAAAAAGATTTTTTTTCCCTTTTGTCAGGAATGCAGTTATTAGCCACCCAGTGGAAATGTTCAAGTTTTGCAGGCAACAGTCTTAGAACAGAGAAAGTAACATTTGTTATGACTATCATTTTCATTACTGCTTTTTTTCCCCTTCATCACATTATACGATGAACTTATATGAACTTCTAAAGGCCAAGCTTGCAATTAACTGCAAAAAATAAAAAAGAAATGCTTATAACAAAAGTTAGTTCAGAACTAACTGTTTTCAAGACCTTAAAAAGAAAAGTAATAAACTGATTTATTACAAGTGTTCCATACAATCATAGTCTTAAATCCAGACTTCTTAAAAATGTTTAATTATAATACTTTGAATAGGCAGTATTATCAAAATAATATTAAGTCTTTGTGGTACAGACTTCATTCAACCATTAACACTCTATTTATTTTATTCAAATTAATTTACAAAGTTTTGTAATTAATGTGGTGAAAACATGGGTGAGAAAATTAAAAAGAAATCCAGAACCAAAAATAAGCAGAAAGCTGTAGTATGGTGAGATTTTGAATCCATAGAATTAATAAAGTCAAAAAATATGAAATGTCACCCAAAAACATTTTATTTGTTAATGCTAAAAAAAGAACAAGCTATTTACAGCATTAAAAATATTCTTGATATAGAATGCATTTCCCCTCCAAATGCAGTTGCTTATAGCATTGGTAATTAGGACTACAATAGTAGAGGTTTTTCACCTAACAAAAATGCCTCTTTTTGTGTTATTATTTGCATTGAGAATAAGTGTTGCAGTTAAGTGTTTACTATTATGACTGATTTTATTGCATGCAGCTGATGTTTGCTGTGTAATATATAACCAGAATGGGTAGAACAGAATATGGAGTAACCAGAACATTCACTTTGAAAAAGCAGTATGTCAAGTAAGTATGCATGCTATCACCTTATCTATTTAAAGTATAAACAGAACAAAGTGAAAGTGAAGTTAATGGGACAAAGATCAGCAACGTGAAATAAGCTAATAATACCACCAGGATAGTGAACAGAAGACTTTAAGGAATCTCTTTTTAAAATTGAAATAGAAGGTTATGCATAAGCTAATGGTCAACATTAAAAACAGTAATCCAATACAAATAAATGGAGAAGTTGTGGAAGTAACAATAGACTTTATTTTTTTAGGATTCAAAATTCACAGGGATGTTGACTGCAGCTGTGAAATAAAGAGGTGTCCGCTTGGAAGAGAAACAAAGACAAAATACCAAAGTGCAAAGATATCACACAGAGAACAAAGTATTATCAAGGCTATGTTTTTCCTATCTGTAACATATGGTTATGGAAGCTGGTCCATCAGGAAGTATAAATGAACAAAAATAGATATCTTTGAATTGTGCTGAAAAAAACCTGTTGAAAATATCATGAATTTCAAGATGAATAAATCATTCACTGAATGCTAAATGAAGTAAAGCCAGACTGCTCAGTGGAAACACTATTAATAACCTTAATGATTAAATATTTTAAAGACATAACAAAAAAAGCAAGAATAACCTGCTGCTTGGAAAAATAGAACACAATATAAACAGAGGCCATTAGAAGATAGCTAGATATGCAAGCATATGAGAAGAGGAACTTGGATAAGCTTTTACTGACTAACAATAGCACTTAGACTTATATACTGCTTCAGAGTGCTGTACAGCCCTCTCTGAGTGGTTTACAGAGTCAGCACATTGCCCCCAACAATCTGGGATCCACATTTTACTGACCTTGGAAGGCTGAGTCTGGTGAGATTCGAACTACCAAATTGCAGACAGCCGGCAGTCAGCAGAAGTAGCCTGCAGTACTGCAGTCTAACCACTGCGCCACCTCAGCTCTTCAACAATCCTGGCAAACTGATACCCATTGGACCGTAAAAAGTCAGAAGGAATTGGAAAACAATAATCATAAAATATATTAGCTATACAGAAAATCTAAGTTAAATTGAACTTAATTACCATAAGTGTACTTAGAATCGTGGGTGTATTTTTACCTTGGGAAGGTGGAGATTCAAGACACATTGTAAAATATCTACAGCATTTATCTATCCTGGATTTTAGCATAAATGTGAATATTAGCACTTTATTTAGGAATTTATCATGGAATGGATACAAGCAAGTTAGACACAGTCTATGTTTCTATAGCACAGTAAGTACTATTGCTGAATGTGTTGCCAGCAGTGTTTTGTCATTTGCGAGGAATTTTTAGGCATCACAATCGAAAAAGCATCCCCATTGTTTATTTTAGCTTCATGGTTTATTGGGTTGTATGGATAAGCCATAGAGTAATTCCATTAATCAAGATAAAATACAGTACTTGTAATGTATATTTTATGGTAGTGGAATGAATATTTGTTATTTTTGTTATTTTCATGGGGAGAAATCCAGCTGTGATCCCTAAGTTTTTAAACACAAGTTATATGAAAATATGTGATAAACAGTCAGTCCTTTGGAGAATAGTAGTAGCTTTATGTATAAGCATGCATACATATACATTTGATGTACAAGTAACTTATAACAATATCAATATGCTGTATGAAGTTTATTGAAGATAAACTTTTTAATATATCAGCTTGATATGCTTTCAGCACAGATGTCTAGGACAACAAAGTAATTAAAACCTAAGTACAAAGAAATATTTATTCATAAATAAGGGTCTAATAAATTCAGCTGTTAAAACATTTGCATCTGGAACATTAAACTATTCTAATCACACCGGATCATTTATCCTGGTTTTGGATCTTCAAATACTACCTTCAGTATGATACCTTTGCTCCCTAGCATTAATTTGTATCTTCTACTTTTACCAGCATTATTTGTGTAAAATATAACCTTACATTTCTTTGACTTCTTACACGAAATAATAATATCACAGATTTCCCGGTACAGTAGTAGGAGAAAACATTTATACTTCATGTTATTTTATTATTTTATTTATGGTATACATGGAAATAAAAAAAATACATTGCAAAGTATGAGGTTCCTGTCTATCAAAGGGAGCTACACTTGGTGAATTCCAGGATGTGAGCCTTCTTTGCTGTGGGGCCCAACTTCTGAAATCTTCTTATGATATCAGCTCCATACATCTTAACCAGGGATGGCTTCCTGCCGGCTTTACCGCCCATTCAGCGCCCAAAAAAGTTGATCACTTCGCTTTGCTCATGTGCACGCCAAATGCGCCCTCTGCATGCCAAATGTGTGCCCTGCACACCAAATGCGTGCTCTGTGTGCATATGCATTTGCACCTAAAAAGATCTGCGCATGCATATATTAGAAAAGGGAAAAAATAATTTTTTGCAATGAAGATTGTTCTGCGCATGCGCAGAACCAAAAATCAAGATGCCGCGATGGCGACAACCCACCTCTAATCTGAACATTCCCTCAAAAGTCACTAAAAACCTGGCTGTGCCTTCAGGCCTAGGAATTCCAGGGAACTGGAGTGATATTTTGATGGCTCCTTTACTGTGGCTAGTATCATTATTTCCTGGTTTTGTATTTTGATAATGAATAATGAACATTTTAATAATGAATGCTTTATATACTTCTTGGCTTTTTAAAATTAAGTGTTGTACGCCACCCCAAATAACTTTTTTGTGAGATGGGTGGCCATATAAATTTGATGAACAAACAAATAAATAAGAACATTGATTGTTCAGGTTAGAGTGTTTATTTCAAGACAAAAATTTGTAGGCCGAAAAAAAAAATCAAATTAACAAGACGCTAGAATTGCTGCATTTTAGAAACCATTTCAATTAAATCACTACTCTTTTATTCTTTGGAGTACCATATTGGGGTTGCAAAACTCCAGATAGCAGCCTGACTATCTAGGAGTCAGTCTGAGTTGTACAGATTGCTTTTACCTCAAGGGTTTATATGCTTTTATTGTGTTGTGTTTGCAGCTATTCACAGAGACAGCCAGCCATAATACACCACTCCAGGTTTAGATGCTTAATTAAGGTGCTCATGACGTAGCTTTGACACCTTAACAATGCTGGTGGAACTTAACCTTGCACCGAATTGATGTATGCTCTGAATGATTATGAAGATCTAGTCATATAAATTGCTTTTTTCTCTCTCTCACACACACATACAAACACACACACAGACAAAGTTTCACTGCGCACCTGAGCCACCAATGTGGTTGATTTAATATAAAAATTGTTGGGCGAAATTATTCTTAGAGGATGCTTAGAAAATAATTTTTTATACCTTATGCTCACTTAGCAAATGTGATGCTGGAGAATTCAGCAAGGTTTGCCTGGTAGCAGCTGATTACTGTTTTCAGTCAGTTTTCATAAAGCAAAGCAGGTTTATTGCTGAGAGGTTGAAATGTTAAGCTATGTGGATTATCTGCAAATCCTGTGAGAACAGACCAAATTTGGATTTACCTTGCTTTCTCTCCTGGGTGTAGGCTTTAATGGTCTGGAAGAAGGGGAAAAAAACCTAACTGCATATGTCGCAGCTAAGGAAATGTTTATCTCATTCTTTTGTACTCTCCAAGTGGGAATTGAATTTATTTTGGTAAAGTTGTTTGTTTTTGTAGTGAATATTCTATTTTGCATACAAAAAATAGGGTATTTCAAACATTTTAAAATAATTTCTTCAAGGGCTGTGTTTTTATTCCTGAAATGGTCCAAGACAGTTAACTAGCATTAAAATATGCAGATCAGTTAGTGATTAAATGTAAAAAAAAATGTGATGACTGACTTTTCTTAAAATGGATAATATTTTAAAAAAATGCTTTGAAATTGCACTCTGCATATGGTGGATCTGCGATCCTTTACATGTTTATCAAATATGAGTCAAGTTAATTCTATATTATATAAAAAAATTTCTTTTACATTCATCACCCAGTGTCCATCGAAATTGGGTGGTCACTAAATTTAAATAAATAGTATACAGATCAGGTAATTCTGATATGACTGGTGACAGGCGCAAGGAATCAGGACCTAAGGTTGGATCATAGAAGATTTATTCTATATTAGTCTTTTATATAGTCAACTAATGGTCAGCACTAAATTGGTGCTAGATAAGGGTTAATGGAATTCAAAGTGGGCTGGACTTGGATCTCTTGTGGGAACCAAGGAATCTAAACTGATAACTTGTTTAACTCTGCCCCCTCGCTCTGCCTGCTTTTCTCCTACACCAATTTCAACATTGACGGGGTATTAGCACCAATACTTTTGCATTAGCAATTCAAGATATAATGCTTTGTCCCTTCCCTTTATTCAGGAATATTACTGAAAATGTCTTTATTTTATTAGAACAAAATAAAACTTTGAAGGAAATACCAGAGAACCAAAAATTTCTGAACGTTTTATTAGTATTCATTTTATCTAACTATATAGATAATTTTTTCTTAAGTCTCTGGGTAAAGAAAATCTTAAAAATTGCATATATAATGAGTCACAATGAAAAACTGACTTCAAATGACTGAGCAATGCAAGATAACTTTTTTATCTGGTATATCTCAGAAATAGACTAAACCCATTTATAAGACTAAAGGAATTTATCTTAATTGCCAAACTTTTATATAAAAGTAGTTTTAAATATTTTAAATCTAAAAATATAAAGTAATAGAACACATTTTGATCTTCTTAGACCACTGCTTTTCAATCACAAAGGGAATTTTATGGTTGATATCTGAATAACACTACTTCCTTGACTTGAAATTATGTGAAGTCCCTTGGCCTTTTGCCTTTTATAAATTTACTAAACCCCTGGCCCCAAATGCAGTGAGGATTTTGAGAATTGTAAGGTTGAACTGAGGTTAATGAGTTGGTGCTAGAGATAACAGCATATTCCAGAGACTTCAAGTTTGTTTTGCATTCAGTGACAGTCATTAAATCAAAGGAAGGATTTTTTAAACACACACACACACACACACACACACACACACTTGGGAAAGGGGTGTTTTTTTAAAAAAAAAATAGAAATGGCATATTTCTCCTAATAACCACTCACTTAATATAACCCCATTGACATTAGAAGAAGTCCATTAGCTAAGCCTAGCTTAAACAGCAGCTGATGCTATGTCAGCTAAATGCATATTGGAATTTTACACATAATGCACAAATGGAATATATATGCAATGCTATAAAGGAAATCAAATATATTCTCATTGAAAGAATAAATTCTCTTTCTAATCAATCAGACTAATCAAAAGTATAAAGTGTAAGCTAGTAGCAAATATCTGTAGTGGAAGAGAATCAAAGTAAATCTAAAGTTTTTGTTCAACAAATTGAAATTTGTAACACATATTTCCAAATGCCTAAAGTCACAATGATACCTGACAAAAACGTTGTGATTTTCAGTTGTAGTGAAGTGTTTGTAAATTCTGTAAAGAATGTGGCTGGATAAAACTAAGAATTGCTATCAGCAAATGTAAGTATGTATAGTTAGTTTTTATTACAATTCTGGATTTATTAGAGTTGTATTACATTGCAATTTCTGAATTCTGAATTAATGAACATGATCTGTGGAAGTCATTTTGCAAGCAAAAGTTGGCTGACAGCAATGGTAGACATAGCATCAAAAGGAAAAGCACTGCTGAGTGGATTGAGTTACTTAACAGATCAATATTCTTCTGGACAGTTGAAGATGAAAGTCATGGTGTGGTAGATACCTTGATAGGGATTTGCTAGAAAACAAAAGTATGACACATGGTAGGGCATGAAAATCTTAAAGAGAACATGTTTCTCACATGCCCGTATTTTATTATTTAATTTTGTAGAGCATGTACTTAGTCTAATCTAATTACGCCTAAAATGCTTAGCTCAAGCCTAGTTGCCTTCTTCTCTCAGGCTTTCTTAGCCAGCATGCCTATTGCTAAAAATTCTACGGAGCAAATAAAGAAAAAACTTTTTAAAAGCCACTAGCAGATTTTTAAAAAGACAGTAAATAGCAATAGCACTTAATATATACTGTTTCACAGTACTATTACAGCCCTCTCTAAGGTGTTTACAGAGTCAGCATGTTGCCCCCAACTATCTGGGTCCTCATTTTACCCCCCTTGGAAGGTTAGAAGACTGAGTCAACCTTGAGCCTGGTGAAATTCGATCTGCCAAATTGTAGGCAGCCGGCAGCCAGCAGAAATAGCCTGCAATACTGCATTCTAACCACCGCGCCAACATGGCTCTGTATGACACCACATCTCTAGGAAAAGAAGGTGCATGAGAAAGACATTCTAATTCCACCTTGATTCTGTTGGGGGGGGGGGAGTCAGAGGAAATTCTGCAATTCTTGGAAGATTCAGTTGCCGTACTCTATGAGACAAAAGTGGAATTCTAGTAGTTTTTGTAATAACTGTTACCTGACTTGGCCTGTCTCAAGGGGCTTAGAAGTGTGGTACATTTGGAAAATGCACTTGAGAAATTAAAGGTATCTCATATAAGATTTTTTAAAAGTTATAAATTGATATAAAAATAGGAAAATATTACAATTTCAAGAAGATACGTAGCAATCAGATGAACAGATTCAATCACAGTAGCAAAGGTGCAAAGTTGGAAGACTTGAAGGCCAAACATAGGGAAAGATAATTCTGGAGAAAATCTGTGTGGTTATTAAGAATCTCTGCTGACCTTTGGCTGATAATCAGTCAAAAGAGATGCATACCTTTCCCACCCTCCCCAAGTACAAGTACTTTAGGTTATGAGAAACTGAAATTTTTCATACCTCATGCCATATATATTTACCTCTGTTCAACCTTGCATAATGTTTAGTGTTCTTGATATGCTTAATGTTCAGCCTGTTGAAACAGATATTCAGTAATAAGACACTAGGCTTGTTGACTGGAACTTTGGGGTTCGGAGATGTTTGGAAGAACCTCTAGCTAAGATTTTGTGTAGTTCGGAGAACCCCCAAATCCCACTCCTGACTGGCCCCGCCCTCCCCTCCCCAGGAATCCCCAGAAGGCCCATTTTGAATGCAGGTAAGTGCAAGGTGCGCATGGAAGCTCGGAGGGGGCAAAAAACGGGCCTACCGGAAGTTTGGGGAGGCCGGAGACGGCCCTCCAGAGCCTGGAGTGGCCATTTTTGCCCTCCTGGAGGCTTGAGGAAAGCCTCCAGAGCCCAGGGAGGGCAAAAAGTCTCCCCACCATCATGGTGCAGAATGCTGACTAAGCCCACCATGGCCACGCCCACCTAGCATTCCGGTGGAGAATCTTGCAAAGCACCATATGACAAAGTGAGCTTCTGTTCTTGCTCAAACTGTTGCCCGGCTAACAGTTCAGAAGTCTACAAATGCAAGTAGATAAATAAGGGCCACTTCAGTGGGAAGGTAACAATGTTCCATGTAGTCTGTTCTTGGCGTATAGTCATGCCGGCCACATGACCAGGGAAGCATCCTTGGACAAAGCTGTCTCCCTTGGTTAATAAATGGACAAGAGGATAACCCCCTTGAGTTGGACACGACTGGGCAGGAGAAACATTTACCTTTTTTAGACGGAGCACTAGATAACAGTACTTTGAATATAATTGAAACGTAGAAATTAAAAAAGTTTGCACAGCATTGCTTTTCATCTGGAAAACCAGACAGCCAACCATGAGCTCTGAAACGAGGGACCACAGGCTTTGATTGGCATTCCATTCTGTTTTATGATATTGTTTCAAAATGTCTTTTGAAAACAGTTATTATACTGTTATTCTAATGGCCCTGTGGAGGAAGGGATTTGTTTCCTAAGCTAATGGGCAATCTTGGTTAGAAATTGAACAATAATTAATGTCTGTTCTGTCACATTTGTAACTACTATGAAATATTATCATGACCTCCTGCTTGCACCCTCTTCTATTACTAGTCCATTAGCAAAATCCTGCACAATGTAACAAGTATAAAGCTTTCCTCATATGACTGGAGAAAACCTAACATTTTTAAAGTCATATCTATGCAGTAGTTTTTTTTTTTAAATTAACTTGCTTACATACAGACAAAGACAGATTTGAAGTGGCTTCATTTCCCTCCAAGCCTTTGCAGAGAATTCTTGGAAAGATAATAGATTACTAATGACACAAACATGTTATAAAGCTAGGAATCATGGGACTATTTGTGTTTATAAAGTTATGAAGTTCAGTTCAGGCCAAAGAAATGACTTCTTTCTTCTTCTATTTCCTTTTTTTTAACTGTTACAGAAGGTGTAACAATAGCTGAAGTGCTGTTAAAGCATTTACAGCTATCTAGAATTTAGATAATTCTAAATTCTAGAACTTAGAATTTAGAAAGATTCTAACCCTGTCTCAGATAATCTCTTTTATTTTAATTACAAATTATTCATTTGTTGATCAAATAATGTATTGTCAGTCCATGAAAATAATAGAAATGAATAATAGTTTGATGTACTCTGTTGAGTTTGTTGAAATCATGCATTGGAATGATTATCGTAAAGTACAAAATTGCTGATAACAACAGCAATCATTTGAGTCCTTGGATAGCTAACAGATCTTGCAACCTCAGTGGCTTAGTGGATGGACATACGGTATGATGATATATCTAAATTCCTTTGTGACACTATTCCTTTTCTGTTGTCTGTTCACATTGTATGCAAGTTTATCTATTATATTAATTTTCGGACATATGTTGGTATACTAATTTAAATGATATACTGAAGTTAAAGGATTATAGGTCATTTATACATATAGCATCAACACTATTCAACCTTGTCTTCTTAAAATATTGTATATGGGTAGGTAGTTTCCATTCTCCATAACCTGCAAACTTTTTAAGAATTTAACATTCAATTCAGGACGATATTTACTTGGCAGGTGAAAAGATAAAATACAGATAATTCTCAAATTATGACCACAATTGGAACCAGAATTTCCATTGTTAAGTGAGTCACACCTCATTTTATGACCTTATTTCCCATGGTAGTTAAGTGAATCACATGATCATTAAGTGAATCTAGCTTTTGTCATTGATTTTGCTTATGAGGAGCTGGTTGGAAACTGTTGTAAATAACATGCTGAGTACCAGGTGCCCAAATTTTGATCACATCACTGTGGGAATGCTGTATTGATCATAAGTGTGAAGATTGGTTGTAAGTCATTTTGCTGTTGTAACTTGTGCTGAATTTATGTTTTACCGACAAAGAAAATAAAGGGAGACTAGTATAGATCTATTTCAAGCTATTTAGCTCTCTCAGCTAGCCATACCCTTTTGGGATTTGAACCCGGGCTACATACATATTAGGTAGATATATTAAACCTCTAAGCCATGGGCTCTCCTCACTTTAGACGGGTCTCACCAGAAAAAATACTTAATTTCTCTCCTGGTATAGCCGACAAAACAAGGAGAGCTTATGGCTTAGAGGTTAATACATCTACCTAATATGAAGTAGCCTAGGTTTAAGAGCTCAAAAGCTTGAAATAGATCTATAGTGGTCTCCTTTTATTTTCTTTGTCGGTAAAACATAAATTCATCACAAAAATAGTTTGTAGCGGAAGTGACTGCCTGTGAAGGCTCCTGGATTGGGGCTGAAAGGCGAAAGCGGAAGCAGTATACTCCGTCCCATAATTGGGTAGACCAGGTTGGCTGATAGACCGGTCTCACCAGAAAAAAACCCACTTGTTATAACTTTGAATAGTCGTAAATTATTTTAAATCAAAGATTACATTTATACTATTTTAAGTAGCAGCTTAAAAAAGACTTTGCCCATTAGGAATGGAATTGAATCAGAGTTTTTTTTATTTAAGACATAGGATCAGCAATTGAAAATTGGAAACTGATTAAAAGACATAGTTTGTATCTAAGAAAAAAGTGATGAGTAAGATGTGTTATCAACTAGAATGCAAATTAGGATAACACAGAAGGATTTGATCATACTTGTAGACAAAGCTCTAATTTTAGATGACTTTTCTAGAAAAATTGCTAGTTATTTCTAATGCATTTTTATATACAGAATATAATGTTCCTTTGCTGTTTTCAGCCAGGTACGTTCACTCTCTAAATATGTTTTTGCTTGGAAATTCTGAGCCAAAGTGCAGTTTATGCATTCATAAACCTGTCCGATTTATTTCACTTGCATTTGATCATAAATAAGTGTATTAAGACCTGTGGCTGTTGCAAGCCTTTTTACTGATTCATAACATATGCTTTCTGGGAGCAATCTTGATTTATTTGGGGAAGTTGCAGTTCAATACTAAAACTAGAATACTATTATGCTGCTTGTTTTCAAAAGCCATACATAACACTGTAAACATGATTCTTTCCAAATCAAATATTATGATAATATAGGCTGTGGTCCAGAGAATTGCTAGCTCAGTAAAAGACTTGAGTGCATACTTAGCATCCATAGATAAACAATGCAAAAATTTGGGGCTTGACATGGATTTATATATGAACTGGTTTGTTTAGTGTATTTTGTCTCCCAATATATCAGAACCAACTACGAAACCATATATAAGTCTACATACAGAAGTCTGATTAAGAAAGTAACAAACTTTTTTATGATTGCAAAGTTGAAAAGTGTCTGCACAAAATAGGTTTTATGTATCAAGATAATCTATTATTAGTGATTACATCGATAGATCGTCTCCATTATTATCTGTCCCTTAGCTGGTTTTCATGCATAGTTAGATCAAGCAAGGCTGGATAGTTAAAGTCCTCAGTTAATTAAAAAACCAAACATAATGATTTGAATTGTGTGATAAATTAGCAACTTTTGAAAATAAACTGAGTACATGAGGAAGACAGAATTGCTTCTGTGCATTAGGTGCTATATCAAAATGGGAAAATCTTGGAGTTGGATCATTTAAAACAGCATGTCAGCTTTGGTGCAATTGACCTAAACCCATTTTATATCAACTTAAAAGCTTGAGCTTGGGGGCAGGAGGAATATTTTCAAAATACTTCTGCCATAAATTATTAGGCTTTAGAAATATCACCATTACTACAGGAATACAATTTCAAAGAGAAACTAAAACAAGAGCAAACACAGCAGTTGTCCCATTAGCTAGAAATTCTTGCATTAACGAGAAGATTTTTGAGTGCCATTCAACAGGCAGGAAAATAATCCTCCTGAAACTTTATAAAATCTCATCCCACTTAACAGGACCAAAAGAAATGACATACATCTAAAATAGCAATTAGAGAGCAAAATGCTTTTAAAAGCAAGTATATCAGGATTTTAAGAATACTTTAAAAGGAGCTCAGTTTGCAACATTTACTAGGAAGCTTTTAGTAAACCGCTGCTAGGTATTGTAATTGAAACAACATTTTGAACAATAGGAATAAAATGTAAAAATAGTAGTGACTTCTCTCTAGATAGGTTTTTATTAATATGGTACTTAGAAAAACATTTGTATGCAAGTTTCCTTCCTTAGTAACTTATGAGAAGGAGCACATTCAGTAATATTAGAAAAATTATTGTATTTTGGCCCTATTTTATTTGGAATAGTTTTCAATGATTAATAAGCTGGGAGGCTATGAGTTCTAATTCTGCCTTAGACATGAAACCAGCTGCACGACTGGGCCCACCATTCTTCCTCAGCCCTATGAAGAAAAAGAAGGAAGTAATGGCAAGCCACTTCTGAAATCTTACCAAGAAAGAACTGCAGTTGCCAGGACTCAGGACTGATTTGAACACACACACACACACACACACACACCCTATACATTTCCATATGGAACTTTTTCGTCCTTTGTTAAACAAATTTCCAATTAGGTTCCCATTGTATGGCAGTATTTTACCATAGTTAAACATGTAGTTCTCTTGGAATTTAAATGAAGGCTGGAAAGCAATTACATATACCTGTTGGCTGCCTGAAAAAATTATAAAACCATTAACTTCACACCGTAGTTATGCGAATTTCCCTGAAATTCTAATTTTGTTTGGAAAAAAAGTTAGAAAGTAAATCCTGATGATGAAATGAAAGGACAACTGTTGGAAAAAATACAGAAAAACATTATTCTCTTGGTTCCTTATGCTAGTGTTTCCTTTATATATGATCATGTGTAATTCAGTCTGGGTAGACCAAGAAAAAAGTAGAGGAAGTTGGGAAAGCAATCTGGTGAAGTCTTTGTTATTTGAAGCTACATCAAAAAATAGATTCAGTTGCACAGGCAACTGTTTCATGTTTATTCAGTAATTAATCCCCTAAAATGGGAACGTACAGCTTTAATCAGAATAGTTCTGTAAAGGAGCGGTTGAGGATGTAGACTATATTTTCATAGAGTTAGTATCACATTTTTAAAAAGTGGTTAATTACTGTAGGTAATCAGAAGCAGGGCAAAATAATATTCAACATAAGTTAAGGCAAGAAGGCAATGGTGATAGAGCGAAGTTTTGTTCTATCACTCACTGACCAAGCATAACAATTATATGGTCATCTTGTAAACAGTTTTCTCTTACTCACTGGACAAAAAAAAACATGTGATTCTTTTTTGGGTGTATTAATTTCTTCCAAACGTCTTTTCTCCAAAGTGTATTTATTTTCATTGTATGGAAAAATAGAACTTTCATCCTCAAAAATTTTGTTTCTGAATGCTAATTATAGAGCGAGCACAACATTGTTTTTGGTTAAACATAGCTGCTGTCTAAGAGTTTGACAAAAAAAAAATCCTTTTTGTTGGGTTTTGTTTGAATTTCAATCTCCAGTTGAGGAAGTATTAACTTTAGAAAAAAAAATAGTCTAGCCTGAATTTAATTATTCAACATGAGTCAGGGAAGTGACTTCTAAAGATCAGCAAAACATATTAAATCTTACATATTATGTTATTTCAGGCAGAGAGAGAGAGAGAGAGAGAGGAAGAGAAAGAAAGGGGACATTATTCAAACTGGTCCTTTTTGTAAATACAAAGGTATATAATTACCAGTGGGGTCTTGCCTGCCTTGTTTCCATACTACTAGTAGTTTGTTATCAAATGATGGAATCTTTCTTGTCTTGACATAAAACAGAGGAAGTGGTTAGGAGACAAGCCTGTAATTATCAGCAGCAAGTGTCTGTAATGGAATGCCACAGTGGTTTGAAAAGACAAACATTGCTTCAGTGGAAACTTCAGCATTGTCAAAGAAACCACAAGAGCTCAAAGTAATGGGGAGTAGGGATTTAGGATTTTGCTGAAATTGTACCAAAACCAATATCTAAAAGAAAACCGCTGAATTAGATAAATTTCATGAGTCCGCATAATAAATCTATTCAGTCAAGTTTACAAATGAACTGGCAGATTAATAGGAAAAAAAACAAAACTTCAGGGCTTCATTATATTTCCCTGAGTCTTTTACCCTGTTTCCCTAAAAATAAGACCTCCCCGGATAATAAGCCATTTCGGGCTTTTGAGCACAGGCACTAAAATAAGCCATCGCCCCAAAATAAAGCCTCCCCTAAAATATTTAAATGCATGCACAGCCGGTCTCCACCATTTTCTGGGGGGGGAGAAGGGGGGAACATGTTCCACGTGCCCCATATATACCTGCCATCCATGTGGAACGGCCTTGTAGAAGCCACTCCTGCAAACCCTAGCTACCACGTCCCTTCTCTTAGTGGCGGCCGTAAGAAAAGGGGGAGACCCAGCGACACTAGGGCTGGCAAGAGTGTGCCAGTAACAGAGACAGAATTTACAGCCCTCTCTGGATCAGCTGAACCATGGGCTGAGGTTAAGCCTCCTGTACCTCAACAATAATAAGACCTCCTCCAAAATAAGACCAAGCACTTATTTTGAGGGGGTCAAAAGAAAATAAGACCCTGTCTTATTTTCGGGAAAACACAGTTCTTAATTCCTGGAAGGTTCACAGTCTGCAATAATATTCCTGACTGTCATTGTATCAATTGAATCTATAAATTAGGATAAATTAGTTTTATTTAGCAAGTTGAATTCATCCTTCCTGATATATTTGGTGTAGCTCACCATAGCACTGTGTATTAGTTCTTTACCTCTCTTCTTTTGAAGTAATTTATTGAGAACGTGTAGCTCAGAGAGAGAGATGTGTATATATATATATATATATATATATATATATATATATATATATATATACACACACACACACACACACACACACACACACACACACATATACATACATACATACATATATATATATATATATACACATACACACACACACACACACACACACACACATGCCCTACAACTTCCTACAGACAAGGACATAGAGCAGGGGTGTTAAACTCGTGTCATCACATGACGTATCGAGACTTTCCCTTGTTTGCTAAACCGGGGTTGGGCATGGCCAGTGCATGATGCACCCAGTCCATGGGCCATGACTTTCACATCCCTAGCAGAGAGCCTGTGTCAATGATGTGAAGCCTTTTGCCTTGTGTCAAAATTGAGAAAATTGCTTAACTTGATTTTGCCGATCTCTCTCTCTCTTTTGTTCAGTCTCTCTCTCTCTTTCTCTCTCTCTCACACACACACACACTCCTATCCCCCAATCTAGGCCACCCTAATTTTGGTGACATTTGGTGGTAGCAGTGTTAGGAATATAACCTAACGGTTGGGTTGGCAATATATAAATCATATAGCAGTGCTGTACCTGTTTCTTTAAATCTTACTGTAAAATGTGATTGGTTGCTGTTTTCCTCAATTGGCCATAAGAGGGGGCCAGAACAACTATTAGCTCTCTGTTTGTTAGATGCTGGGCTGATCTGATCTGAGTGTTGATGCTGATCTGAGCTGGCTGTTAGAAAGTGCCATGAGCTATTGTAAGTTTTGCAACTGCTAGCAAACTTTGAGTACCAGACTGTTTGTATGATTATGGACTATGTTATTTGGATTATCCCTTAACTGAAAGACATTGATGACTGACAGTCTTAGCCGTGTGTGACTTGGACTGTTTGATGGACTCTAATACCTCTATTTCCATGAAAGTAAAAGCCTATTTAAACTGCAGTGTGTCTGTGTGCTGGACTGTGTGTTCTCCAACACAACTCTCACAGCGCTTCTCTGAATGCACTCGCTCTCCCAACAGGGAGCTTACCTAACAAGCAGCAAGGCTGGAACAGATATAGAGGCCTGGGCATCAACTTCTCCTCTAGTGCCACCACTGCCACTTAAAAAGACCACCTTGTAGTTCCCCAAGATATGATTGCCTCCTTGCCTCAGTGCTCCCCAAGATCTAACATTTGCTGCTTACTTTCAAGGCAGCATGTTCTTTCTTTTGACAGGCAACTGCAGTCTACTCAAGCTGCCCCAGATTGCACAAGACCTGCTTTCATTCTTATAGTAGCTTCAGAGAATGCTCTTCTGTGTCCTCTGAAATCACACAAGGAAAGTTTGCAGTCCGGTGAATGCTAGCATATCAACACAAACATCATGGCATGTTACCTTAGATAAGTTTACCATCATTGGCTACTGTGCTAATCTTTGGTTCCTTCTATAGATCCCATCTGGCACTGATCAACTGGAAGACTGTAAAAATCATCCCTTTGTAAGATGAAGAATTTAGGCAGGTCTATAATATTGTTGGATTTTCTGTGACCTGAACGTGAAGATGTTAAGCATGTCAGACAAATCACTTCCATTTTGCGAATTACTGAAATATGCTTATTATCCATTAATAATGGATTAAAACATAATTGTAGAGACGTGTTTCCAAAAATGAAAAAAAAGTTATCTTAATTTTGACAGGGCACAAAAATCACATGCATTCTTGATTCTTACCTGCAATAAATTTAATTCATCTGTCAGCGTTTTAGATTTTCTTCCAAAATAGACTTTGGTTGAGCAGTGCAGTTAAAAGTGTCAAGTACATGTATCACTTACATGAGTAATGTCTGCATTTACAGTAAATGGACTTCCTGTGAAAACACGTTCCATGCTTGAATCATTGCTTTGGGATATCACTCCAGCCCAAGTGACCAAGATCTAGCCATATGGCTTTTAAAAATAAATAAATAAAACGCATGATGTGTCAAATGTTTTTCTTCATAATTATGCATAAATTTATGGGAAGGGAAATGACATGAATCATTGAACATCTACTGTGTTTCCCTTCACTTGTTGTTCTTTTAAAAGAATTCCTGCAATGATGAGACTGTCACAAGGTTTGGCACCATAAAATATTGCAAGAATTGATAGGAACATAAATCATATGGGTGGTGTGGGGTGTGAAACGGGAAAATATAAGTTAATTTTAAATCTTCAGAAGTATATTTTCTATAGGGCATCAGTACCAGCCACGGATCAAAGACAATAACTTGGAGAGGATGGCTTCCTGATTCTGAACAAGGATTTGTCAAAGAAATACGTTCCCTCCATTCATCAGAAGTGACAATTTTAGATGCTAAGAGAGCCATGCAATGTGTGAAAGTAACAGTTGGGCTAACCTCTTGTTCTTTGTAGAGTTCAAGAAAACAAAAATGTTCATCACTGAGTTCTTTGTACAAAATGATAAAACATAGGCAGATGAAAAAAGACATATTATTATAACATATACCTTTGTATGTTATAATAATATGTCAGAAAGATCAGAAATAGATTGGAAAGGTCGGGAATTAGAATTTCTAGCGCCGCGTAATGGAGTGAGCTTGTCCCAGCTTCTGCCAACCTAGCAGTTCGAAAGCATGTAAAAATGCAAGCATAAAAATAGGAACCACCTTTGGTGGAAAGGTAACAATATTCTGTGCACCTTTGGTGTTTAGTCATGCCAGCCACGTGACCGCAGAGAGTGCTGGCTCTTCGGCTTTGAAACGGAGATGAACATCGCCCCCTAGGGTTGGGAATGACTAGCATGTATGTGCGAGGAGAACCTTTACCTTATATTCATATATTGCAGTTTCTCTAGTACCAAACTTTTTTATATATTACAATTTCCCTAGTCCCAAACGTCTTCTCCTGAAATCTGCTCAATTTAACTTTCCCCCTCAAACTTGTACTCATTATTTTGTTGTAAAGATAGAGGTACACACTCACTAACACTTGTTAAAACTCTGTTCCTAAAGCTTCAGAATTAAACAGTGTGAATTGTCATATGCCTAAATGTGTGAAATGTTATGTGCCAAAATGCTTAAAGACGCAATAGCAACTGACAGCTGTGCATTTGATTTTTCAGTAACTTTTCCAATATAGTCATAACGGGATTGTTTTCTTAGTTCCTGAGATAAGCCGTGCTATTATAAATGTTGAAAGATCTACCATTTAATTGCTATTGTTTTGCTAATATTTATTGTATACAACTCTTAATAACATATTTAGTAATGTACAAATTTGGTTACATGCTGCAGTTGTGAATTGACTCAGGATGATAGGGAAATTTGTGAATTGGAAAAGAATTGCTATTTTTTCCTTTTTCCTACCTAGTTATGTGCCATAATTCACTAATACAAACAAGGACAGAAGTAATAGGGTTACAATGCTATTTGCACAAGCAATAATCTAATATCTTTGTTATTTATCTGAATCCTGAAACGTTTGGGAAAATGACAAGTAATAATCTCTCTAGCATCCACATAAATTAGTTTTCACTGTCTGTTACAGATTTACTCAATTTGCTGGTTTTTTTAGTCTCATTCCATGATCTGAGGTTATTGCAGATTTGCCTTACATTACTGTTGCAAAGAATCACAATAATGGCTGCACTAGGCTACCATATGATTTTGACTTAGTGTAGGGCTTATAAACCATAATATATTGCTTAATGTAATGCATAAACCTAGTCATTATGCTTATTCAACTAACAATAATTAAAACAAACCATAACATTGATTGATGTGTGAATCTCATTGAGTGTGAAGTGCTTCAATATATCAATAAATATATAGTTATTTGTACCAGCAGTTCGAAAGCATGTAAAAAATGTAAGTAGAAAAATAGGGACCACCTTTGGTGGGAAAGTAACAGCCTTCCATGTGTCTTTGTCATGTCGGCCACATGACCATGGAGACGTCTTCGGACAGCACTGGCTATTTAGCTTTGAAATGGAGATGAGCACCCTTCCCTAGAGTCGGGAATGACTAGCACATATGTGTTTTACCTTTACCTTTATTTCTACCAAGGAGATTTTTACATGTACAAGTTTATGTATAAAGTTGCACACATACTCTAGTTCTCATAGACTTTCTTAGGTGTAATGGTAGGGGTAGAACTTCTTGCTACGGCTTATGCTATGACTTCAGAATTTTACATAATAGAAAGTTGCACTATTATGTAGATTAAAGAATGGGGTTAGTGTGCTAATGCTTTCATAGTACAACATAGTCAACTAATCAGTGGCTACTTGACTAGTCCTATTTAGCTTAAGCACAAATTGGATTGATTAAATACACATTTAAAATAACCTTTTTATTGTTCTGTTGCTGTGCCAACTCTGTGAACTTTCTCCTGGTGTTTGGATTGCCCGATATGGCTAATATTTCATATAATCATGAAGACTGGACCCAATCTTCCAGAACCTGGAACCAGATAATAGACAAGCTTGTTCTGATGTGACAATGATGGTTTTATAAATTAAATAAATAGTTGTGGGCTAGCTTTTATTCTGGTTTATTCTGTCACATAAAGATAGCCCATATATATCTATGCCCATCAAAACTATTATTTGCAATAAGGTAAAAGGTAATGGTAAAGGTTCCCCTCGCCTATATGTGCTAGTTGGTCTCGACTATAGGGGGCGGTGCTCATCTCCATTTTAAAGGTGAAAAGCCAGCGCTGTCCGAAGATGTCTCCGTGGTCATGTGGCCGGCATGAGTAAGTGGCCAAGGAACGCTGTTACCTTCCCACCAAAGGTGGTTCCTATTTTTCTACTTCCATTTTATCTGCTTTTGAACTGCTAGGTTGGCAGAAGCTGGGACAAGTAACGGGTGCTCACTCCATTATGCGGCACTAGGAATTTGAACCGCTGAACTGCTGACCTTTCTGATCGACAAGCTCAGTGTCTTAGCCACTGAGCCACCACATCCCTATTTACAATAAGAGCACTCTATAATCAGCACACACACACAAAAATTCAAAAAGCTACAAAACTTTGTCCGTCTGTCTGTCTCTCTGTCTTTCTGTCTTTCTGTCTATCTACTTACCTAACTATTGCCTACAGTACTTTTTCAAAATAGCATTTAGTCACCTTGTTGATATGCCTGTGCTTAAGACAGGAGAACATTTCTGGACAGGCTATTTTTCAGCAGTCTATCAATCAGAGAGTTAGAAGGTTTTGTCATTAAAAACAAACAACACACACACACATATACACACTGGAACCGAGAGTGCCTGGTTTTCTTCCTTTCCTTTCAACTTTCAATGATCTTTAGGCTAAACTGAAATGAGATTAAGCAACCCCTGTTCTCAAAATGTGCCAGGATGTGGGTCTTTTTAATAGTTTATTGAGTAGGGGAAGTGTAGGCTTAACTTGGAGAGCACCATTTATATCTCTGTTTATTTTTCTGCTTATCAGTATACAGATAATGGTCCTTAACATTCAGACTAAATGCTTTAGTTAATTTCTTCCAGATGTTGTGAAGTCTTTGATGCAGTTTACATAAAAGTTTTTTTTTTCTTTTTTATTTGAACTAAACGGCATTTACATTTTGAAATAAGAGCTCAAGTAATTATTTGATGGGCAAATACTACTCAAACAAGAATGAGTTCACTAGTCTTTTGAGTGCTTGGCTTCAACTTACATTTTAAGTAAAAATGTCACCATTTGTCTGGTGGTGAGGTCTGGACTGAGAAGTTAATTCCCATGCATATCTAAAAATGAATTCTTATGCAGCCAAAATAAACATCTCTCAATGAGACTCTGTGTTGATAATGTTCTTTATCAGCTACATGCAGGAAAGAGTTTATATGCAGCTCTGTTATATAACATATGCTAGATCAAGGTAATGGCTTTGAGAGGAAACATATTTTAAGTTTAATAAACATCTGTACTCTACAGCTACATTTATATGAATATCACGGGAGAAATGATCATTTACGAAAGAAAATGTTATAACATAGTACCACTGTATCAAATAATTATCAAGATTTGTCACTGTCACATTCAAGAGACAAAAAATATATTCGGGGTTTATGTTTCTATCTGTCTCAGGGAATAGGAAACAAATTAATCATTTTATGTAAATAAATGCTACTGAAACAATGCCCTACAAACTATTTCAGATCAAAACAAAATGAAAGGAAACCAAACTCTGGGCTATTATAGAAAATCAAACAATAAAACATTCATTGTATATTCTCATAAAACTATACAATGCCGCAGGGATCCAAAATATCAATATAGAGAAAGCTTAGCAATATCACTTGTTGGTGCCCTCTTCTGCTTTCAGAAATTACATGTAACAAGAAAACTAATTTCTGAGAATGCTGATGTTACCTGGGTGTATTGTTGTTAGCATTATAAAATTTAAAATGTCAACAATTATTCAGAATGCTAAAATTAAATGCTAATGGTAATATTTTTGTCTGATATCAGATTACAGAATCATTTAAAAACACGCCAGTACTAGTACCAGGGAAATGAAAATAAAAGGGAAGTAAAAGGTAAAGTACAAGGAAAGAAGAAAAAGGAGGCAAAATGAATATCACACCTGTTTGGGAATTAGTGTAAAAGAGAAGTGAGAGAAGATATCATTTGTAAATCAAGATCACGTTAAGTGTTAATACCACTTTATAATGTCTTGGTAAGGCCACACTTGGAATATTGCATCCAATTTTGGTTGCCACGATATAAAAAGATGTTGAGACTCTAGAAAGAGTGCAGAGAAGAGCAACAAAGAAGATTAGGGGACTGGAGGCTAAAACATATGAAGAACGGTTGCAGGAACTGGGTATGTCTAGTTTAATGAAAATAAGGACTAGGAGAAACATGATAGCAGTGTTCCAATATCTCAGGGGTTGCCACAAAGAAGAGGGAGTCAAGCTATTCTCCAAGGGACCTAAGGATAGAACAAGAAGCAATGGGTGGAAACTAATCAAGGAGAGAAGCAACTTAGAACTAAGGAGAAATTTCCTGACAGTTAGAACAATTAATCAGTGGAACAACTTGCCTCCAGAGGTTGTGAATGCTGCAACACTGGAAGTTTATAAGAAGATGTTGGATAACCATTTGTCTAAAGTGGTATAAGGTTTCCTGCCTAAGCAGGGGGTTGGACTAGAAGACCTCCAAGATCTCTTCTAATTCTGTTAAATTAAATTAAACATTATAAATAGTAAAATCAAATTGAAATTGAAAATGTGGTGCCCCGTCTTCATGTAACATGCAGTTGTCCAGCTGTAAAAATGTTACCAGTATAGCTTTCATGTCTAGCTATTTTGAGAGGTGAGGCTTACTTTAATAAAATATAATATAGTGTAAGAAAAGCATTTCTAAACAGATACCCAAGGTCTTGCAGTACACGATCTTGCCTCCCTTAGTGGGCAACCTCTATCACTTGGCAAACTATAAGCAAAATTTGAGGTCAATCATTTTTATCTCTCATTCTGCTGCTGGGTCATATGTTCATTCTAGGAAAACTAATGTAGTGTGTGGGAAATGACTGTGGCCCAGTGATGTGGAATAGTTCTTGTTCGTTCCAGCTGTTGTTTTGAGTCGTCTTGGGTTTTTTGGGAGCGATAATTTTATTTCTTTTGTACCTGAGTCCCTTGCAAAGTGCACTAACTGCATTATTCCAGGCAACACTGATCAAAGAAAAAAAAAAGGCAGGTGGAATTGTTCATCATTCAAGCTGCTGCAGCTTTTCGTGCCAGAAAGGATACAATATATGTCTCTAGTCAAATGGTGATAAGAAACACACATTTTAAAAGTACTTTTAGAAAGGCAATATATCAGACTATGTAAGGACCCTGTAACAGAGTAAAAGCACTCAGAAAATCTAAAAATGATAGACTCCGTGTTGCATAATTCAGTGAAGCCAACTTGAATCACGATGGTTGTTCTTTATGTTTACTATGACATTATTAAAACTGTAATTAACATTGTAAAGTAAATTGGATATTCAGAATCAGGAGTTTTTATTTGCAAATGATACGTTTATCCATGTGCTTCCTTGATACAATAGGTTGCTTTTACCTGAAAGGTAAAATATCTGTAATCTTTATTTAACTATTTATAAGCTGATAAGGGAAAGAATTATGCTGAGATTCTGGAGAGCAATCACCAGTCAAAACTACATTATCGGACTAGTGGACAGCCTGATTTAATCTCAGGCAGTCTCTAAAATCCAGATCCTACATGTTGCACTACAAAGTACAACATTATAAAAATGGAAAATGGCTGTCACCAAACATTATCCAACATAGTCCATCTGTGGTAAGAATATGTAGATATATACCATCTGTGAAAGATTTTCAAGCTTCAATTCTGTAATTGTTTTCTCATGGGAAAATGCTACCCATATAGATACTAAGCATGACAGGAAGCTATTTTTTCTATATGTTCAAAGGTTTACTTTTCTTGTTAAAAGGAAATATTTTTTGACATTTGGAAGCTGAAGTGATTAAATCAAGGAAAACTTCAAATCAGGTGAGCAAACAATAACGAAATGAAATGAAAAAGTCTTTAAGGCCATTGCTTAGGTCCTTGTAAGTTAATGCCCAGAAAAGCCATTGGATTCCATTTTCATTTTCTCCAAAATCCTTAGGTTTTCATCAGGCTTGTAGTTGGTATATAGATGTAGACCAACAATGCTATTTTTGTAAAAATTACTTATATAAACAACGGTGTTGTTTAGTTACAGCTTAGCAGAAAAGTGAAATTGAATGTGGCTTTTCATGTGGGTTAAAGCATGAAAAAACAATGTATATTGGTTAAAAAGTAACCATACTACTTGCTATTAAAAAAAACATTGCAGAAATATGTCTGTAATACTAATTTGTGAGAAACCATGTTCATTTATAAGAACTTTTAGTTAGGACTTTCTTCCTTTGCCTTGCTATTTATGAGAAAATAAAGTTAAGCTTGCATAAAGAGATATTATTTCCAGCTAATGCAATATGATAGTAATGTGCTTGGCTTCTACAGCAATTACTGTTGTAGAACACAGTGAGTGACAAAGAGTATTTAGCATACTGAATGGGGGTAAGATCTCTAGCTTTAATCCAATTAATGCCCCCTCTGCAAGATATAAATAGATTAAGTAAGAAAATCCAATATTTTCTCCATTCTCCCACTAGAGTGATATACATTAGTTGTTTCTTGCCATCTAATTGTATTACATGGCAGGGAAGTGATAAAGGTTTTAATGGCAGTTATAATCATCTGTCACTTCCACTTAGATGAATGTTGCTCAATATGATTTACATCATTTGCACTGCAGCCGCATGTTCCTTCTTCAGTCATTAATGTTAATATGTCAGTAATATCATGCTGATTATTTTTCTTTTAATTAAGGGGAGTTCCTTACCTTAATAAAGAATTCCATTCTTACCTTAACAAGTAAAAAACAATACATGTGTGTTCAGTACTTACATGGTAAATAAATTGGCAATGGGATGACAAATAAATAATGTCATCCTAGATTAACTATCCTAGTTCACATTTATTCCAAGCTATATTTTCTAAATATGAATAATTTGGTGTAAGTTCTTTATTCATTCTCTAGCAGTATTTTTTGTGCTTCTTGTCTATTTTGTCCTGTATAAAATTAAAGACTCATTTTAATAGAAATGGCCTATTGCTTGCCCATTTCTCTTTTAATTTAAACAAACCTGAAGCAAATTTAAGTCTAAGTATGATACAAATATATAGTCTCTCATCAAGAGTTGGGCAGGTTAAAAACACTTATTCACTTTCCAGATTCACTTAGCTAAGAATGTAGGATGAGTAAAGCTGTCAGGATAAAAGTTCTAGGTATTATTAATGTACAGTACTCTGTAGCATCAGTAGTCATTGTTCACATATGTTTACCATGGCATCCTGATTGTCCCTTTCCTTCAAGGAACCGCAGTGGCGCAGTGGTTAGAGTGCAGTACTGTAGGCTACTTCGGCTGATAACCGGCTGCCAGAAATTTGGCAGATCGAATCTCACCAAGTTCAAGGTTGATTCAGCCTTCCATCCTTCCGAGATCGGTAAAATGAAGACCCAGATTGTTGGGGACAATAGCCTGACTCTGTAAAACTGCTTAGAGAGGGCTGTAAAGCACTGGAAAGCGGTATATAAGTCTAAGTGCTATTGCTGTTGCTAACTTCTCTTTCAGAAGAAAATATACTGTATATCATTATAATGGAATGTGGGAAAGACCTTGGGGGAGAAGGTGAAGGAGATGCTGCTTAGGAGTGGTCAAATAGCTAGCAGAAGCTTAGTGGGTGGACCAAGAGGCTCAGAAAGGATGCTCCCTGAAATCTTGGGCTATGAAGGTGCCTGTGGGAGAATTTTATTTTCAGGCTTGCAAGATTCATTCTGTTAGTTTGCTTTAAATAAAGTACAATTAATTCATCTGGACATATTTCTTGTCCTGTTTACCTAGAAATGTAGACAGTCTCATCAATCTCATACTATTTTCCAAAAGGAGAAATTTAAGGAACGGACTCCAGTCCTCAAGAAGCTCTGTTATCTGCCGAAAATGTGGCAGCAGTGTTGTTGCAACCCCAGCAGCAAGTGGATGCACGGATGACCAATTTGCAGACAGCCATAGTACAACTAATGTAACAGCTGGGGCAGAATTTGACTCAACTGCACAACAGATTGTGACTTAGCCAATGCCCCTGAGAGCTTGCTAGGAAACTTTAGAGGGACCAATTCGGGACATTCACTGCTCAGTGCGAAATGTTTATCTCAGGCAGGCTGGTAGAATTTTCCACTTATTGCAACAAAAGTGACTTCTGTGCTGACTTTGCTGAAAGAAAGAGCAGCTAATTGGGCAATCCATTGCTGGACAACTATCAGGACTTAAACTTTGGGCATACCATATGGGTAAACAGGCAGAGGGAATGAGTCTGAAGGGGAATATGATATCACGGTATATGGGAAAGACCTTGAGAGATGGGGCAAAGAGATTCTGCCTAGGGAATGATCAAATCATAACTCATGGGTTCCAATGGTTGGGGCAAGAAGCTCAGAAGGGACTTGGCTTTCCACTATGTTTCCTTTTTTCTGAATTGCTGCAGTGTGTTTGTACTCATGTGAATGATGATTTTACACAACTTATCTTGTGCGAGGTTGGTAAAGGAGCACTGGGTTAATGTATGTTGTTTGTCAATAGACTTCTATTTCTAATTTGCTATTGTTGCTTCTGCTGATGAGATTATCCAGGAAGAAAAATGTGCTGTTCTCTTCTTCACCAGTAAATTTTCTTTCTTTGAAGATTGTTTCTTTCTTTGTGAATTGTTTCATTTGTCTACTCTCATTGTTACATTTTTATTATGGTGAAGGTATTGTCTACATTCAGAACCATACCTTAAGTTGTATGCATGGAAATCAGAGGTGGTATTCTGCCGGTTCGGACCAGTTCGCCGGAACCGGTGGCGGAAATTGCTGGTGACTCCGCCCACCCATCCTGGCTCTATGGCATCCCATTTAGGCACTTTTTTTAGCCCGAGCGCATGCGTGGAAGGCTGAACCGCATGCATGGACGCTAACATTTGTGAACTAGTAGGGAAGATAAGTGAATACCACCCCTGGTGGAAATGCTATAATTTCTAGAAGTGGCATTATAGTCTCTGTTATGAAACCTCAGAGTAGTGATCCTTTGGGTGTTCCTCTGACATGTTATATTTGTACATCAAACAAAATAGATACTAAGGGAGAAGATTTTTGATCTTGGTTTTTGGCTAGGTTAGACGTGTGATTTAGTATTGCTACCATGGATTCTTTCAGTAGTTCTCAACCTGTGGATGTAAAAAGTGCTGCGACATGGAATGAAAACATAACTTCACCTCCTATCTTTGATTTTTCAGGAGGCACTGTAGCCAAGAATTGATAGAATATTTGTTCCTTTCTGTGAGATGCCCAAGTTGTTGTTGTTGTTGTTGTTGTTGTTGTTGTTGTTGTTTTTGTAAATCCTTTGTTGTAGGTTGGAGCCCCTGGTAATAAATGGTACAGCTGAGTGAAGAGGCCTGTTAAATTTATGTATTTTGGGGTGTCCATAGATGCGTGGGAAGATGGGTCCCCTGGTTTTCATTTGTCACCATTCTTCAGTGATTTGACCTCTTTTAGTTAGTTCAAAATACCAAAAAGGAGGAAGTACCATGGCATCTGCTTTATAGTATAGACCCGGTAGCTCCCTACTCTCTCCCTACTCCTGAAGGCTTACCTTGGTTTGAGGAAGATTAAACAAAACGAAATTAAACATCTAAATATCTCCCTCATTTAATACTATAATTAAAGAAGATAAAAAGAGCACATAAGCAAATAATGAGAAATTCACAAAGAAAATTACGTCATATCCAGAGTGTCGTATTGAGCGTCTAATGGGGAGGGGTGAACTGCACGGGAAGTAAAGTGGTTACCACTTAATGAATATCAGCCTGGGAGAGGGTTGGTTTGTGTCTCACACTTGGCAAGCAAGTGGTGTAGAGCTTCAGAAAACAAATAGAAAGAGCTGTTAACTGAAATTGTGAGTTAATCACAGGACGTAGAAGCAAGAGGAATTCAAGCAATGCCCTTGACTGCAATATGGTAGAATAACAGAATCTTGAAAATTCTGGAATATTTGTAGCTGAGGATTGAAATGAGAGGGTCATTGGTGCTCTCTGAGCTTGGTTGTTTTCTTGAAGACGTTTGATTACTCAAACCAGGTGATATCATCAATATTAGCATAACTAAAATTGATGATGACACCTAATGAAAAGATTGCAAGAAAATAGCCAAGTTCAGCGAGCACCAAGAACCTCAAAAAAATCTTGAAACCTTCCCAAATCTGCTGTTTTTAATGCAAGAAGTTCAAGACAGAGTATTCTGAACCTTCTTCTCACTTTCTACTTTTCTAGGCCCGCACAGCTATTTCCTCTCTCCCTCCTGTTTTTTAAGGGCAGTGTTTCATCATACTATTACACTAGCTTGAAAGATGTATATAATGATTTCTCTTTTGACTGATTCTTGAAAGGTGAACTTTCTGAACTGTCCTTTTCTTATGGCTATGTGCAAGTTAGCTCATGCCAAAGAACTTCACCCTATTCAAGCAACGATGCTATAATTCCTTTCTGTTATCCCTTGGCACAGAAGGCCTCATTGTATCTGTCTTAAATTTGGCAAAACATCCATCCTCACTTAAAAGACTGCTACAACTTTCAACAATCTATATCCCACAGTAGACATCTTTAAATCCTGTTGTTTAAATTGCAACTTAAAAACTCCTGTATAGATTTTTCATGCAATTTGGCAAGCTAATCTCCCCATAAATTTATTTGGAAATTGGATTCCATTATTCCGAAACCAGAGATACAACTCAGGTGTCTGTTATGTGCTAGCATAGTGGAAGCTGTGCTAGCCAGCTTAGCAAACCTTGCTCCAAAATCAGGCAATCTTTGGTGAGATTGTCGTGAGTCAATTAGATGATTTTAAAAGATCTAGGTAGGAGTGCAAATCAAATAAAGGTGCGTATCTCTACAATACCTTTTATTTTGTAGTTTCGTTTAGTTTCATGAGAAGAATATTCTTCTTTGATTTATTTTTCCTCTTTGAGATCAATTTTAAAACTCTGAATTTTGTGTTTGGATATTGTCTACATAAAAAAAAAAAACACGTCATGAAGTTGGTTAATAGAGAAAATATAGAAAAATGTAATTTTAGAATTTTTGTAAAATTTTCAAGAAAAATTTCTAAACTGAACTATGCTCCCATACCTTATATTACTATGAGCCATGGTGGTGCAGTGGTTAGAATGCAGTACTGCAGGCTACTTCTGCTGCTTAACGGCTGCCTGCAATTTGGCAGTTCAAATCTCACCAGGCTCAAGGTTGACTCAGCCTCCATCCTTTCGAGGTGGGTAAAATGAGGACCCAGATTGTTGGGGGCAATATGCTGACTCTGTAAACCACTTAGAGAGGGCTAAAGCACTGTAAAGCGGTATATAAGTCTAAGTGCTATTGCCATTGCTATTATATATAATAGAACTGACATTTAAGAAGTTGGGCGACAACTTCTTAAATGTCACTTCTTCTGATAAGTGACAAATATAACTCCTAAACTTTGCAAAATGAACATGGCATATTTAGTATTCCTTCTTCGTATCTTCCAACCTATTGCAATTATGGTCATAAGTCATGAAAGTTGTAAAATGAGTCATCATCACATGATGGATTCAATTTTACAATCTTTTTTTTGCTGTGGTCATTAAGTGAACATGGCAACTACAAAGCAACCACTGCAGTCAGTAATGGCCAATGACTTGGTCATTAAGTGAACCCATTATTTGCTATGGCCCAGTTTTTACTGGAAACTGGATGTATATGCAGTTTTAACCCAAAAGGTTATAAATCTTAGTCATATGACTGTGAGATGTAATGTAATCCAGGTGTTGAGCAAGCAAATTGTTCATATGAGCTCAAGAGGGGGAGGCAGCCATCAGAACTTTGGAATAGCAATAGCAGTAGACTTATATACCGCTTCATAGGCCTTTCAGGCCTCTCTAAGCGGTTTACAGAGAGTCAGCATATTGCCCCCAACAATCTGGGTCCTCATTTTACCCACCTCGGAAGGATGGAAGGCTGAGTCAACCCTGAGCCGGTGAGATTTGAACCGCTGACCTGCTGATCTAGCAGTAGCCTGCAGTGCTGCATTTAACCACTGCGCCACCTTGGCTCTTCAACTGGAGGTTAAGTAGCTTTTTGGGAGGGGGTGTTCTATCCCAAGCCTCCACAATATATACGGACACAAACTTGGCTGTCTGCCACAACTAAGGAGGGAGATAAGCCACCCCTTGGCTGAGAGCCCAGAAAGCTATCTCTATGAAACAAGGCTTGAACTCATGAATTTCTCCCAATCTTTCTCTACAGCTGGATCAGTAAATTGTTGTTTCCTGTAACATACCCCTCCCATCGCCCCACCTATAAGCTCTCCAGGAGGGGCCAATCACCTTTTCCTATTTCCTTCTGTGATCCTTTTTCCAAAGCTGCTCCCTCCTCCTCGCAGCCCTACATATACGTACGTCAGGGACCGCCTCCCTCTGTTCTTCCTCACTGATCCCTGACTCAGACGCCACCTGATGGCCAACAGGCCTCTCCCCAGAGTCTTCCTCAGCCTCCAGGGCAGTCCCACAGTGTTCATCGCTGTCAGATTCCACCAACAGCTCAGCTGGCTGCTGTTGAGCCACAAAAGGGTGTTCCATTGTAACTTCATAACTCAAGGATTACCCATGCTTCTTGTTTTGCTCTTCTTTTCAAAACATGAATATAATTTTATTTGCATACAATTCAGGGTGGCATTTAGTTACCTTCCCTACCAGTTCACAAATGTGAGTGTGTGCATGCTCACTTCCCTTGCACACGTCACCTCCATGCATGGCAGAAAAAGGGCCTAAATAGGATGCCATAAAGCTGTGGTGGGTGGGCAGGGCCACCCATGATTTCCGCTACCGGTTCGGGCGAACTGGCCCGAAGTGGTAGAATACCACCTCTGATACAATTATGTCCTCAATTATAAATCATAATGTGCAGCCAAGAATAATTCAAAACCCTATGTAAGTATTCACACAAAACTCCACCTATCTCTCCCTATAATGCATAGTGTTAATGGTTGACAAGGTAGTTACCTCTCCTACTTTTATTTATACCATGTATAAAAATGAGGAGTCTTAAATGTTCATTAAAACAAGGTCAACACATCCCACATTTAATTAAATCTCTAATACTGTTCAAATTATTTTATGGCAAAGTTCTAAAAACAGATGTAGTTAATAATAAACAAGTTTTAACTCCGATAAATATAAACATCGGTGAGAATAGAGTTATGAAACCAGTGGTGGGTTTCAAAAATTGTTGGAACCTACTCTGTGGGTGTGGCCTCCTTTGTGGGAGTGGCTTGCCGCCCATGTGACTGGATATGAAATTATGAATTAGTACTTAGGTCGATCCAAGTAGCTATTCAGAAGTTAGTTTGTTAGAAGCAATCGTAAAGCAAGATATGGAATTAAAACCAGAAATATTTTGTTGGCTATTTTAAAGGGAGTATAATATATATTTAATTTTACACATGTTAGCAGCTGCTGGAATTGTGTTTGCACAACAGTGGAAAAACAGAGATATGTAAATGAATAAATATTACAATGTGCAGGAATAAACAAATTGACAATTAAAATCATGAAGGCTTTGAATACTTTTTCATGTGGGGTTGGTTTTAGCAATTGCCAACTAACAGAAACAGAAATTAGAAATCCAAAAGTATGAAAGAAAACACCAATTATGTAAGGAAAGGTCCCTAAAATGTATAAGGAAATATTACTAGATCATTATTAATGCGTAGATAACTGCGGAACATTACACACCCACCAGTGGTGGGTTTCAAAAAAATTTGGAACCTCTTCTGTAGGTGTGGCCTGCTTTCCTGGTCCACTGGTGGAACCTCTTCTAAGTGGTTCGGTAGATTTGACGAACCGGTTCTACCGAATAGGTGCGAACTGGTAGGAACCCACCTCTGTATCAAACATATATAATAACCAAGGCAGCAGCTGCTGTAACCCATTAACAGAGCTTACAGGTTTCTTTTATCCTCCAACTAAGCTATACAGTATTTTGAACCCTGTCAAACTTCACTTCATACTCATGTTCTCTTTTTTTGCAGCTCTTTATGCTGAGAAGTAGTAAAGCAAGTTGAATCTGAAATAAGAACTTATTCAGTAGTTTTCCATAGTCATTTTCTGATCCAAAACATCTATGAATGTAAGATGGAAAATGCAAAATGCAGTAACTTGAGCTATACATCTATTTAAACCACAGGAGAAAGCACATTTTTCAAGGTTTTTTTCCTTGTATTATTTTTACAAATATCTCAAGATGGCAAACATACCTAATATTCCTTCTTCCTCATCTTCCTCCTTTCTACAACAACCCTTTAAGGTAGGCTAGGCTGAATGAGACTGACTGGCCCAAAATCACTCAACTGGCTTTCATGCTTAAGGCAGGGCTAGAACTCATGTGTCCTGGTGCCTAGACTGCACTGGTTCTCACCTATTGTTGATATGTTTCAAACACTCAAATATTAATAATATTGGAATGAAAACATTCTTTAATACCAAAAGGTGAGCAGAAATGCTATTTTCTGTATCTATAATGAGCTTGAACTTCTCGTGCATAACTGGTTGGAAAAAGTTTTAAATCAAAGAGACTCATTTTTTTTCTGGATATGTAAATGTGTGTATTTCTGTCTATCTTTGCTGTGAAAGCAGCTACAGTTAATTATTAGATTAGTAGAGTCTTCTGCTAATTTGACAAGGTCAGATCATGTGGCTTTGTCTTCATTGCAGGCAACCTCTGTGCTATGAATCCTTAAATCATTAACTTCTTTGTCACTGAAAAAGTATCCTAGCTACTCGCCTGTCGCAATCAATATTCCCAGACAGAGTATTGGTGTCCTTATTCTTTAAGGTCCCAAGGGGTTGGCTCAACCACATCACCACTTCCAAATCACTCAGCTAATGGGCACGGAAGAGCAAACCTTGACATAACACAACCACTTGCATATCAATGGCATACATCTCTGTTGCAGGGAAGACAAACTCAGTTATGCATTATACCTCAGTTTGCATTATACCAAATTGGGTTCTGTACGCTTAATTCTCTAAAACTACCATGTTTTCCCAAAAATAAGACAGGGTCTTATTTTCTTTTAACCCCCGAAGAAGAGAAAAGACATTTCTCTTCTTCTTAGCCACATTTCAATTCCATAAACTTCCTAAGTATGATCAGCCAACATTCAGTCTCTCACATATATAAATAAATGAAAGAATATAGCAAAAGGCATTACATTGCAGTAACAACCCCCTCTAGTGGCACTTGGTGATGATAAAATATAAAGAACTTCAGAATTTTTATCGAAGCTGCATTTTTTTTTAAAATATATAATTTTGTATGCTTTGCTTTAAAGTTAAGTCTTAAAGAGTATTCCATTTTTAGCTAGCACTTATTTTTAAAGTTTTTTAAACTTACAATCTGTGAAGATATGACAGTCTATGTATTTCTTTTTAATGGGTTTAAATTGTATGGATAGCTTATTCCTAAAATCATTTTATTATGGAAGCTATGGTTAGTTGTCAACTTAATGTGTTTTCTTTTTTGCATTTTCTTTTGTTTTGGATAAAAAGTTATGTATATTATGGCAGTCTACAGTCTGATGCAGGAAACAAGCATTTCCAAAAATATCCAGAAGTGTGCTATTAAAAAAATCTGTTAATTTGAATATATTATTCAGACAATACCAATTTTTCTCACAAAGCCAGAATGGAATATTAAAAGTGAAAAACATTCTCAGTTCCACTACTTCTGTTTCGTACTTGACTAAAAAAGAGAGAGCATATTTTGGAGAACATATTTAAAAATATCAGTTTGGAAAAATATAGCATAGTTGTGAATTTATTTCGAAATATCTATCACTGAATTTAAAATGAGCAGTTCTGTCTATCCTTCAATGTGATATGCATAGTGATATATAATATGTAAGCTTGTGTACATTCATCTATGATATGTAATTTTCCAATAGAAAAAAGTAGACAAGAAAGAGACAATTTTCAGATTATTAGAATCTGGTTTGTATTTGTGTCCCTGCCTTCTTAATTACATTATGTTTATTCCTAAATTGATCTTAATATTTTTAATGAACTTGATGAGTTGAGTTGATGAGTTGAGAATGATTGATATTAATTCATTTGTATTTTATATAGGAGAAGATAGTTTATAGGCTGTGTAGTGGTAATGAGTTACTACTTAATTAGATTAAATCAATCAACTTTTCATATAGTATCTTTTCATCTAATATCTCTAATAATGATGGCATGGTTGATTGTATCCACTGTGAACCAATATTTATTCTAAATGAAAAAACCTCACACAGTGATGCCATGACACAAATTCATTCTTTATATGTTTCCATCCTGACATTTGATGAAGTGTGTAAGTTGTGCTTTTCACATCATGACATATGATGCCCATTTAATAATGTATCTCCTTGCAGATGCATGAGTAAAGGATGCCTGTCTCTGAAGTACAACAATATAATTTGCAGTAGAACAATATATATGTTACTAATAAGTTGTAATACATGTTGTCCTTGATTTAAGAAATATTGTTTAATAACCATTCAGAGTTATGATGGACTCGAAAAAAGTTACTTAAACTTGTCCTCAAAGTTTATAACTACCACACCCATTATGTGATTTTATTTTAGGCACTTGGCAAATGGCTCGCATTATGACCAGATGCAGTATCACAATCACACAATAACATTTTGTGACCTTTTTGCCATTTTTCTGCAAAACGGATAAAACAGATTTGCATTTACAATCATTGGTTCCCAAGCCATAGTTTGTACCGAGCTCTAGAATTCCAACATAAGCATCAGAAAACCTCGATTAGACCTCAACACAAGGATTCCATAGTAGTTATTCAGTAATTCTTTGGTTATAAATAAACTGTTTTCTAGAAATACAAAATGTATGGGGGTTAGGGGGAATGATATCAAGTAAAAATGCAACATGACCTAATTGGTTCCTCTCCTTGAAAATGGCTGAATCATCTTACTTCAAGTACCAAAAGAAGGACAATAATACTATAGAAAAATGTTTGACAGCAAAGCGCTTACATAAACAGGCTTAAGCATATACTGTAAGCCAAAAGCACAAGAGTTCTTCTTTCTCCAGTGTGCTGAGGAGAATCCAAGGAATGGGTTAACTCTGCCTTGCTGCTCATTAGGCTGAGTCTGTCAATCTTTTGTAGCCACTCCTCTCATGTCTGTGTCTGTCTGTTTGTTTGTTTGTTTGTTGTTTGTTTTATTGAGCTTATATGCCGCCCACTCCCGAAGGACTCCAGGCAGCTTACAATAAAACAAGGGAGGGGGATAATACAAAAGACAACATATTAAAATATACAACAGTCACAATTTCCGAGGGGCTGGATATTTCGAAAGCCCCCCGGCCTGCTGGAGCAGCCAGGATTTAACGGCTTTGCGGAAGGCCGGGAGGGTAGTAAGGGTCCGGATCTCCACGGGGAGATCGTTCCAGAGGGCTGGAGCTGCAACAGAGAAGGCTCTCCCCCGGGGAGTCGCCAGCTGACACTGGCTGGCAGATGGGATCCAGAGAAGGCCTAACCTGTGTGATCTAATTGGTCTATGGGAGGTAATCGGGAGGTAATCGGCCTGTGTCCCCAGTTTTTGACTTGATCTTCAGTTCAAAATACGCTTACAACTTGGCTCCAACTTGAAAACTAAAGAGCAAAGATAGACAGAATTTCCCTTCCTTTGGTTCTCACTTGGCAACAGAGGAAAGCAATTGGCTTCCTCCGGTGTTTGCAGGGAAAGCGAACTGTCAGGCAGGCTCTCCGGTCCAACCGGCACAGCCGCCTTTTAATTGATCTAATGATCAATTAAAATGATTATGAATCTATCCTCCTTTTGCTTTGCCTTCCCTAGAGCCTGTTTCTTTTCCTACTCAGTTGGTCATAGATGCACTGCTAAACCAATATAAGTGCCAGTGACAATTCTCTGTTTCATGGTAGGACAATCTTTATAAAGATAAAGGTAAAGGTTCCCCTTGTACAAATGTGCTAGTCGTTCCCGACTCTAGGGGGAGGTGTTCCTCTTCACTCCAAAACCGAAGAGCCAGCTGAAGACGTCTCCGTGGTTATGTGGCCAGCATGAATAAATGCCGAAGGCACATGGAACACTGTTACTTTCCCACCAAAGGTGGTCCCTATTTTTCTACTTGCATTTTTTATGTGCTTTCGAACAGCTAGGTTGGCAGAAGCTGGGACAAGTAATAGGAGCTCACTCCATTACACAGCATTAGGGATTCAAACCACATTGCATTTTCTGATGACTTTCTGATCAACAAGCTCAGCATCTTAGCCACTGAATCACCTTTTGTTGCTTAAGCCAGTACTATTATAGCAACAGCACTAATATTTCATTATCTATTCATAAGAAACTATAGAAATCCTCTCTGTATTCTCTCCTTTCTAAAATGCTTAGAAGTTTGTTGGTGGCTGCCCTGTCCCTGTTTTTTTTCCTGGTTTTTTGCCCATATGTTTGTAAAACTATGCTTCAGTGGTTCTTAGAGTTTGAAATTACCATATTGCCAGCTGCTTAAGGCAACAAAACCCTCCCTTTGTTTTAAAGTCAGTGTTGTGTTTAATAAAATTATTAAAATAAATTCCATCAAAAACGATCTTTTTATTGGAGGTTTTATACAGTGTTCATACAGTTAGGGCAACTTAAACTTGTAATTTAAGATGTAATTAGTGTAACTTTTTGACTATAATTATTAATACTTTTCAATAAGAAGATTAAAAATCAATGTGAACTAAGATAGAATAAGGAAGAAAAAAAGAACAAGGAAGAAAGCAAAAAGTGCATAAAAAGAAAAAAAGTTGAAGATAATGGAAAACAAAGGAAAAATACATAAAAAGAAGTGGCTTCTGATATGCTTCACAACAGAAGTGCAAACTTACTGAACTTTCCTCTCTAATGCTACATCTTATTATTATTCTTCCTGTAATCTTTTCTATCTAAACATCAAATGCATAAATCACAAGTTCATGTTGTTTTCGTTTTTATACAAAAAGTACAAGACGCTTCCAGTTACCAATAAATGTAGAAATGTTAATGTTTTTTCTCGAATCAAAAACTCAGTTTATTCATTGCAGCAAAATCTGTCCACCTCACCAATTCACTTCATAGCAATTAGTGTCAAATCTTTCCATCTCTGTCGATATATAGTAATTCAGCCGCAGTAATAACTTATTGAAAGAATCTTCCATAACTTCTGTTTTATGCATGTAACAAACATGCATTTTAATGAGCTAGCATTAAATACATTGTTTATATTAAAGAGAAATTGGGATAGTATAAGAGCCGCGGTGGCACAGTGGTTAGAATGCAATATTGTAGGCTACTTCTGCTTACAGCCAGCTGCTAACAATTTAGCAGATCGAATCTCATCAGGCTCAAGGTTAGCCTTCCATACTTCCGTGGTGGTGGTGGTGGTGTGTAAAATGAGGTCCCAGATTGTTGGGGGCAATATGCTGACTCTGTAAACTGCTTAGAGAGTGGTGTAAAAGCACTGTGAAGCAGTATATAAGTCTAAGTGTTATTGCTGTAGCAAATAACTTCCCATCTTTATAGCTGCAAAGGATTTGCATTCTAGAATGTTAGTGATAAAGTTGAAAATAATCAAATGTGAATGCAAATTAGAGTCATAATGCTGAAAAACCTGGGACTGTCAGCTTTAGTCTTAGTCTTTAAGACAGTTGTGTGAATTTGGCCCTTCAAACCTATCAAAGCACTAGAAGAAGGCAATAGCAAATCACAGATATAAATGTATCCAAGAATGAGTTCTCCAGACAGTCACCAAGACTCACAACTGACTTAAGGATATATGCACATACAAAAACACATGCCATTTAGGAGTCAATGAATTATAATTTCATGTAAAATAAAATCTCCTACATGGTCAAACCCATACAGGGTTGAGTTTTTTCCTCCAGGGGGCATTGTGATGAAAGTAGTATATTCCCTTCTTTAAATATGATAGGATCTTACACATTTTGTGGTAGTTTTCTAATTCAAATGCTTATTAGGTTGATGCTAATTGAGCTCAGTTTTTTGAAAGCAGTCCAGTTTGGTTGGGTGATGTACATTCGATGTATCTTTAAAAAAAATAGAATCATGAGAAGATTGCACTTTTAATTATGAAGTACCCAGAGGTATTTGAGTCAGGTGGCATATAAATTCTGTCTAAATATTTTTATTAATTTGCTATTTATTATATTGCAAAATCTAGTTTTAAAATAGTTTTTAAGAAATCTAACTGGAATTTGATTTATAACATTGTAAACAATTATAAGTAAATTGTAAAAACTTACAAGAGGTAAGTTTTTTAATATCATAATCTGATATTCATTCACGTGTCACCAAATTTCCTCTTACGGTTCAAATTTCAAAACATGAAAAATGTTTTCATGAGTATACTGAGGATCAATTGTCTCAATCTTAGAATGCCCTAAAAGATGAAGAATTACAATCCTCAGCATTCTTTATCATTAAGTACTATTTCTAGACATTAGATCAATAATATCAAGAATCCCACAGAATTTCATTCCCAGAATTCAGAAAGTACAAAGGTGAAAAAATTTACATCATATCATGCTTGCAAAGCATTGCAATTCACTGAGTATATTTAGACACTGAATATTTATTTAAATATCTGTTAAATAATTAAATTATAATTACTGTCTTGGGAATCTGTGGTATAAAAATGCATATCAATAGTAATTTCAGATAATTGTCTTAGAATGTTTTATTCTTTATTCTTTACTATGAAAAGTAAAATAATAGGAATAAATTCAATCACTTCATTTCCTAGAAATGGCAAATAAAATATAGTTTTACCCTCTTGGCACCTTCTACTAAACAGTCTTTTGTCTAATCAATTTAGTAGTTTAAAATGTTCTGACAAAGGACAAAATGTTTGGGAGGCAGTTCTTTCAAATATGAAGTAAATTCTAATATTTTATGTTATGTTTACATCAGCACAACTTCTGAATCTTAATTAGGATCTTTGATTTCCTCTGACAAACTCAGTGACTGTCAACAAAACTGAAATGATAAATTTCTTGGTTACTAACTGTTCTGGGCCTAAACGATTTTAAATATCATAACCCCAACCCTTGAACCTGGCCAAGAAAGTAATTGGCAATTAGTGTTGTTTTAATGAAGATGTATTTTGTATGAACTTTGCTGTAATATGTCCATTGTCTTTTGTACAAGTTGTAGCTTTGGTTCTAAGCACAAAGTTAGTCTGACATAGAATTCATAGAGTTTCACAAAATGCTCATATATATATAGGACATATACCTAAGGCTTTATGGAGTAGAAATAGAAAAAACGCTGACTTATTGGAGCGTAAATCTCTTTACATAAGACACAATGGAAATGGTCTCTGGAAACTGCAAAATGATTTTAAGTGGAAAGGAAGTTGTGATCCAGTTTGCATGAGGGAAACGCTATTTTGACTCCTCAATAATAAAATAGCATTGTATAGGTAAATAGTAAATGAGTGTGATTGTGTTTCCTGCTTAATTTGGGGGTTTTATGGTAAAGAAGAAAAATTAATCAGAAGCAAGTCTATCTAAATGAATAGCAGATTCATAGGTTTTCTCAGTGTAACATCTTGAGAAATTATAATCAAACCTTTTATGCTGTATCCAATGTAGAAAAAATGCAATGCACATTTTGAAGATCACTTTTGGTAATTAATACTACATAAGACTTAGTAGTGACTTGTAACAGATTTTGATCAATAGAACAACAATGTCTGAAAATTCCCAGACACAGCTTTGCTGGATCAGAATGTTTATTACAGCCATTCAGAAAGATGACAGAATGAAGGTGTACATAACAGTTTGCCATTGCTCATTCAAAGATGTAAAAGTAATTTTAAACTGGGTTTAGGAAACTCAAGTAAAATGTGCACAATCTATAACTGCAAGAAATAATTATTGATAAGTAATTAGCACTGTGCTACTTAAGTCCTAATTTCCATACTATCCTGCCCAAAATGCCATCCCCCGGTTTTATGCCCTTAAAATCTCAGAATTCTCCAGCAGCATCACTGGGAGTAGTTAGCACATTTGGAGCAGCAGTCTCCAATAGCAATAGCAATAGCAGTTAGACTTATATACCGCTTCATAGGGCTTTCAGCCCTCTCTAAGCGGTTTACAGAGTCAGCATATTGCCCCCAACAACAATCCGGGTCCTCATTTTATCCACCTCGGAAGGATGGAAGGCTGAGTCAATCTTGAGCTGGTGAGATTTGAACAGCCGAACTGCAGAACTGCAGTCAGCTGAAGTAGCCTGCAGTGCTGCACCCTAACCACTGCGCCACCTTTCCAGCTTTGCAGACTGCTGGCTGTGCCAGTGAGGGAGGCAAAGGAGTTGATTCCATGCAAGCTATGGGCGCACAGCTCCATTTGGCTCACACGCGCCTGCCACTCCTTCAAATGCAGCTTGCACTCTTGCCTGCCACTTGTGAGACCAAATGCATTATGGACCCCTGATTTAAAGAATGCCTAGCATGGTTCCCTGTTGTGGCTCAGCAGGATCCGTTTGATCTGCTGATGGACTCGGATAGCGAGGAACTTTATGAGTCTACTATGGAAGATGTGGAGGACCCTGGGCAAGGTTCAGACTCAGAGCAGGGACCAGAGAGGCCGGTTGGCCACCAGGAGGCGCCTGAGGCATGGACCAGTGGGGAAGATCAAAGGCAGTTTGTCCCTGATTCCAGACAGAGAAGGGCGGAGAAACGGAAGCAGTAGCTGCAGAGGCAGACTCATAAGAGATAATCAAGCCCAGGTAGTTGTGGCTTGCCCCCTCCCAAGAGAGTATATAAGTGAGAACTTGGGAGGTGTCCTTTTGTAGGACACAACCGTTCGTAACAGTCTTGAGGAACTCTTGTCTGGTCTGTTTTGTATTTCCATTCTGTTTGGTTTGGGTTGCTGCCAACCCTTCTGGCATGAAAGTGTTGTATGGGCTTTCAGCCAACGGAGTTGTAATTCCTGTGATTAAAGAGTGGCAAATAGCCAAGCCTGTGTCTGCGTTACTCACAGGCCGGAGTGGGGGGGGGTCAGAACAGTTCCCTCCTCCATCTTTTGCTTGGATTCTATTCTTTGGTGCTTCAGATCACTTCTTGTTACATCTCTATGTTTCTGAATCCAAGAATTTAATGGGAAAGTCAAGTCAAGGATTGTACCTCATAAAGATTTCCTGATCTGAACTGGTTCTAAATTTTAGCTTTCCATGAAAGACTTTTGTCTTTCTTTGAGTTTACCTAGATCAGGGCTGTAAAACTCCTGGCCTGTGAGCTGGATGCATCACGTGCTGGCCACGCCCAGGCCCGAATTAGTGAAGGGCGGGAAAGTCCTGATATATCGTGTGATGCAGCTGTGATGATGTGAGTTTGATACCCTTGACCTAGATCATATCTGATGCTACTTTCAAATAGTAGTAGAACTAGTAGTTGTAATTCCATTACAACATAGTTTTAGTTATATTCCATTATGGCATAGTCAGTGGTTTGGAAAAAGTTTCTGCTTTTTCAGTCTATTTGTTCTATCTTACAGATGACCTTTAAGTATTAAAAACTTCAGTATCTTGAAAGATGACCTGCATATAAACCCAGAGCCTCAGGGATGCTTAAAATTCATCCAAGCTCTTTTTAGAACACTGCTGTTATGAAGCTAACTCTATAAAGAAACACTTACATGAACAGTGTGTATGTGTGGGTATGATTTTTCCCCTGAAGGCACAAAGATGAATCTGACATATTAGGAGCCAACATAGAGAGTTAAAGAAGAATCTAATCAACTATATCCTTAACTATAGAAGAACTAAACAATGGCAAATTTGGCATAGGGTGCTTTAATAATTGTATCTATAGGGAATACAATCTTATATCTCACTTAAGACAATGCATTCTTTTCTAGGAAACTGTTGAAGAACAAGAAGGAAAAAAAATAAAAATAACAGAGCAAAAGGCAACAGAAAAAAGTTCTGACACTAGTAATGGACTACTGTTAGAATATTATTAGATTCCCCAGTAAAAGAACTATGAAGGTAGATGTAGTTTGGTTAACTTTCTTTTACACTTTTGGTTTGGCATGTAGAATTGGAACATTTGCCTAGTTTTTCTTTCACTACATAATGAAAGATTATTCATCATTATTGCATTTCTGTGACATTTTGGAGCCTATAAAGGCTGAGCTTTTTTCTTCTATCCCACTTGCCAAGTTATGAAGATAAATTTGTAAGATTTTTGTGAATGCCTCAAGAAGATGGATTTGTCTCAAGAGGTGGAAAAGGAAAGTAAAAATCCAGTGATTTTGTACTTCACTTCTGAGAGATAGCAATATCAGTTAGACTTATCTACCGCTTCATAGGGCTTTCAGTCCGGCTCACTCTCCCTTGTCTCCTCCCCAACCAGCCTCTCTCCGCCCTGCTTGGAGTTGGAACCCTGTCCAGGGTCCTCCATCTCCTCCAGAGCCGACTCAGAGGGCCCCTCGCTGTCGGAGTCCAGTGGCAGCTCCAACGGACCTGCTGGGCCACAACAGATAGTCATCATCTATCTGTATTAATTAGGCCACCTAATGAGAATGAAGGACTAACTGGAGAAGAGCCTAATGCTGAGAAAGATTGAGGGCAAAAGAAGAAGGGGATGACAGAGAATGAGGTGGCTGGATGGAGTCACTGAAGCAGTTGGGGTGAGCTTAAATGGGAGATGATAGGGGACAGGAAGGCCTGAAGGAATGTTGTCCATGGGGTCACAATGGGTCGGACACAACTTTGCGACTAACAACAACAACAACAACAACATCTGTATTAATACTATTATGGACTAATCACAAACCATTGTGAAATTTCAGTACAGTTCAATATATTTAACTGAAATTTCTAGCAGTATCACAGAGAAAGTGAAAACTAAACAAGCTAATGGGGGGGCTACAAATTGGTGTAATTATCCTGTTCCTAGTTATCAAAGTTGATAATTTTATTAAAGTTTTTGGAAGAGGTTGTGAGAATCAAGAACTATAGCCTATTGGTCTTAGGTTCAATAAGTCCTATGGATGAAAGAAAGAAAAATGAACCAAAGTTTTCAGTTAGGATGATTTCAAAATTTACCAGAAATATTTGTAATCCTGCTGAACTGCTGCTAACTGTGAAATATGTTTTTTTGTAAACTATGCAGTTGTATGGATTGGTTTAAAACAGGAAGAATGAAACTGTTGGAAATGAGGAATTGAAAGTAATATACACAGGTGTTCACAGATAGTGACATTTAGTGAGGTTGTGAAGCATGAATGTGGTTAGAAGAACAGTATAAGAGATAGGGTTCAAGATCGGCTCGGAGCTCTTTGATTTATAGCAGTCCTTGAAGGACTTGCTATATCTCATTGGCCCTCTGCATTAATATGTTAAAACAGTGCATTACTGCTATTATATATTTTATATCTATTTATTTCTAATGTTCTAAATTATTAAAAAACAATAAATCTTCTGATCTTAAAGTAAGAATTTTTGCTTGTGTTGTTGCCTTTGTTTCCTATTGGAATTTTCCTATGACAAGGTAGAAAGGTGGGAGGAGAGAGAAGGTTTCTTTCCCCCTTTATACATTATCTATGAGATCAATATTCTCTTGATTTTTTAAAATATTTTTCAGAAGATTGGATAATCAGTACTCCCATGGAAACAGGGGAAGAAATACATAAGTATTAAAAATTAAGACTTGCTCAAATCACTACCCTATAAGACTTCCTGAGGAAACACTTGAGACATCTATTCACCTACTCATTCTTCAGTTATTGGTCTTTTTTTTTCCAATTTACACATGGTCTACTTTTTTACAACAGGCAAAGTTAAGAGTACAAAGTTATAGAATAACAGAAAGGTAGCTATTTCCACATAAAATTGTCCTATTATCAATAACAATAGCATTTAGACTTGTAGACCACTTCATAGTTTTAAAAGTTTTATTAAAAAAAATTTTTAATAGTGCTTTATAACCCTCTCTAAGTGGTCTACAGTCAGCATATTGCCCCCAACAATTTGGATCTTCATTTTACCCACCTTGGAAGGCTGAGTCAACTTTGAGCCGGTGAGAATCGAACTCCTGGCACTGAGCTGAATTAGCCTACAATACCGCCATCACTTCAATATCATTTAAATTCCTGGTGACTGCCATAACTATAAATATAGTTACTCCTAGCAATGATACATTCAGAATGGAACTCTCATGATACCTGATAATAGCTTCATACTGTTATCTAATGTTTCTGAAACAATTTTTAATACCTTTCATGGACTAAGTTCTTTTTTTTCCCAATGTCTTTTGAAGAGTCTCTCTTGCTCTTTGTTTTTTTTTTTACATTTTCTCCACTGTCTGAATGGTTATTTTAAAGAAATGAATGTAACCTACTGAGGAATGGCAATGTTGAATTGTTATGGGTTCAAAATGATTCAAATGTGGTGACCGCAAAAAATCAGAGAATAAGTACAAACCAATCTGGAATATGATAACAAATGAATAACAAATGCAATATTTGTTATTCATAAAGCTAGCCTACTTATAACTAATAATGCATACATTATTATGAGGCTCTTTGTACGCATTATTAGTTATGAGCCTATATTACAAAAATACAATACTTTTCCAAGTTACTGTTCTGATACTTTAGGAAAACTGCTACTTTCCTCTTTCCCACCAAATTTTACATTTCTCTTTTATTTTCATTTCTTTCTCTATCTGTTGTTTAGTAACATTTCACTATGTATGATTAGCTGGACCAACTTTATGGAACATTTGTCTTCCAGTTCAGCTAGGGCAGTGACAAACTTATCAATTGATCTCTCTTACATTGTCCACAGCCCTGCTTGCCTATATCCATCTTATTCTTTGAGGCACTGCAGACAAATCTGCCATCTATGGAAATCATGGTTCTTGCTTCAACCTTTGCAGTTTTCCTCCTCATACAGATGTATAACAGCTGTTGCATCTTCCAACCTTCCAACTAACAGTCATTCTTCCAACAATTATTCCTTGTTATGTTCCATTCATCTAATAATCTTGTACCTTTATTTAAGGTTAAGTGTCAGTTTATATAGCTCAGGATATATGGATTTATTTTCCATAGAACCTGAGGGTAAGACAAGAACCAGTGAGACAAAGCTGGAATATTCTGAGGATTCCTACACTGGGTAGAAGGCTTAGTTGAGATTCCTCGGAAGTCCTTTCCATATTTTCATATGATTCTATCACAGGAATGAATGCTTGGTGTATTTTGTTGCAATAGTCCCTCATGAACTGAAATTTGGAATTATGTCTTGATGCAGGTCACTAGGCAGAATTTTAAGTGCTCAATATTCATGTGTACCTGAAACTGAAATTTTATGAGGGGCCTCAGTCTTCCAATATAACTATTCAGCAAAGTTAAATCAGACTGTTTCAACCTGTCCTCTGGGCTCTCAATGTGGGCCATATGACCTCCTTGGGAAGCCACAGAGAGCCTTAGATATTTGTTTAGATTAAAAATGAGTATAGATGGTAAAGTACTTTTTCCCCAGCTAAACAGCAATGATGTGGTGATGGAGCAAGTCAGAAAAGTAAATGAGGTACTGAAGGTACGTTAAAAAAAAGGTAAAGGAGTTGCTTCAGATTTTTACTCTGCTAGTTGTTGCTGACTATAGGAGTGATGTTCAGCTTTGTGTCAAGGCCATTGAGCCAGCACTGTCCAAAGACATTTCTGCAAGTCATGTGACTAAGCATTACGTCATGGAACACTGGGTACCACTTCAGTGGTATCCATTTATCTACTCACATTTGCATGCTTTCGAACTGCTAGGTTGGCCGGAGCCAGAGCGAGGGTGGGAGTCCACACCATTGTGTGAAGTTCGGGTCTCAAACCTGGGCTGCCAGCTTTCCAGCCAACAAGCCCAACATCTTAACTACTGGGCCAACACACTGTCCCCTCTGAAGGTAGCTATGACCTGAAGAAAATAGTTTGAGAATCCTTGCTGTGATAGAAAGTTGTAATCTGGATTCTCAGAAGAAAAGAGGGGTGCATTCCAGAGAAACGAGTTCAGATAAATTGTGTGAGAGAAAGAAGGTGAAGATAACCCCTTCCTAATAGTTTTCAAGGTATATGTCAAATGAGGATAGTAGAGTGCTTCAGTTTGGCAAGATTTTGTTTATAGGTTTGGAACAATAAAGGAATCCAATTGGAAGAAGCTCTACATGTCTTCTTAGTTTTGGGGCTTGAGACTTGCTACTCTAGACTGAATTATAGAGCCGAGGTGGCGCAGTGGATAGAGTGCAGTACTGCAGGCTACTTCAGCTGACTGCTAGCCTGCAGTTTGGCAGTTCAAATCTCACCGGCTCAAGGTTGACTCAGACTTCCATCCTTCTGACATGGGTAAAATGAGGACACAGACTGTTGGGAAGGGGCAATATGCTGACTCTGTAAACCGCTTAGAGAGGGCTGTAAAAGCACTATGAAGCGATATTTAAGTCTAAGTGTTATTGCTATTGCTAACTTCCCAGAATTCCTTGCCATAATACCTAGTATATAGCAGCCTGAAAATCCTGGGAGACTAAGTCCCAAATGATTTGCAAACAGCTAGAATGGAGAAAGGTGCTTTCACTTTTCTTGTTTTATAATTAATTGGCATCATTTTATTGTTTTCTGCACCCTTCTGAAAGTAGCTGTTAAGTGGTGAATGTACATTTAGTTTGTTTGAAGTTTTAGCCATTCCTAAAACAATTTGGATAAAATAAGCCATTGTAAAAGCTTCTGTTTCATATGAGCTGGTGTGAAAACGAAGTAAAAAATTCCTCCATTGGGGAAGAAACACAATTAAAAACAAAATAAGAAGGCTGGTAAAGAAACAAGTCTTCCCATTTCCAAGAAGAGTGTAGGCAATTATACTCCCAAGAGCAATACATAGGGGACATGCTGGCAAAGTGGTGATATTTATCCAAAGCTTTCCTAGTGTGTAGAAGATGTTTAAATAATCATCAATCTTCATATTGACAGATACAGGAGCAGAGAGATCTGACTGTTCTTTTTTTCAAAATAATCCTTGTTCCTCCAGTAGAAAATTACTGTCCTGGCACACATACTTAAATAAGTATACTACTCCATCCAGCTGATTAAGAGACAATTCAACAAAATAATCAGAAATATGCATATAGTTTTTGTTAAATCCAGGACCGGCTTGGATTGATTAAAAAAGTTCTAGTGGTAGTAGGATCACTTCAAAATACATCCTGCAGTATTTTACAGAGACACTGATACATATCATGCCTTCATTGGGTGATTTTATTGCATTAATTTATTTGATTTTTTAAAATTATATTACTGTTTTTAGATGTGGTTTGTATATTCTGTATGCCACTTTGAGTCACCATGTGCGAATAGGCGGCAATATAAATCTAATAATGAATAAATAAAATATAAAGAAAGTGCTATGAAGGGGGCACAATGGCTAGGCAATTACACTCGTCAGCTAGAAAGTTGAAACCCTGGGCTGGAGACCCGAGCACTGCCTGATCGGGTGAACTCTCATTACTTGCCCCAGCTACTGCCCACTTAGCAATTCAAAAGCATGCAAGTAGATAAAGAGGTATCACTTCTGTTCTGCCTGCCTCAGCACATAGTCCTGTTAGCCACGATCATGGAAGTCTCTTTCAATAATGCTGGCTCCCTCCGCTAAGAAACGGAAATAGGCACCGACATGATTGGACAGGGGAAACATTTACCTTTACTTTTATGAAGAAAAAGTGAGGAAAATGTAGTTCATGATTTTCCCCCACTCAAATATTCTTATCTGGAAATAATCAGTTTCTTAGCTTCAAACCTACAACCGAAATGCTGGAGAAGTGATTGTGTTGATGCTACATATTATCATATATGGTAGACTTGTAAAAAAAGTCAAAGCATTTTGGACAAAAATATGGTGGATCATTCAAAATATTCTTAAAAAGAGGATAAAATTTACTCCTCAGTTATTCTTGTTAGATATAATTACAGATTGTAGTTATAGAGACTAATTTGATTCTGAATTTAACAATGGCAGCAAGATTGTTGGTGGCGCAGTATTGGAAGAAGGAAGAATTGCCTACCATTCAAGAATGGACATTGAAAGTAACAAATTTAGCAGAGATGGCCAAAATATCAGCATACCTCAAGGACTATTCAGATGAGAAATACAAGCTGGAATGGAGAAGATGGATTGATTGATTGTATTCAAAATAAATATGGGACTAAGAAATTTCAGATAGCTTATGAATGAATTAACAAGGAATGTTACAACTTATCTAAAGTTTACTTTACAAAAGGGGAGTTAAAGTACAGACGATGCTAAAGTTAGTTAGTTTATTTTAATGTATGGTTGTTAAATGTTTATACCCTGTATTTGCTCTGGGAGGTTGGGGGGGAGGGGATGTGGGACCGGGGGGGGGGGGAGGGAAGGGGAAAGGTATATAATTCTAAAACTCATTAAAACTTTTAATAAAAAAAAATCAGTTTCTTAGCTAAGGCTGATATTTTCTCATTCTCATGTAGGCAACTTTATCCCAACTCCTTTAATTGCTCCTCTGCATATTAGTGGGCTTGATCTCCTCAGAAGTAAATAGTAAGCTTGGAAATGTCATCCAGTTCTGCCAAATTAATTAAAAGTTAGCTGCTATCTTTTTTTTTCAAGACTATTATTAAAATAAAAATCTCATACTTAATTTTATGAAGCTTCAATCAATGCCAATATCCCCCAATTCTGTTACAAAGCAACACAAGATACAGCCTTTTGTTGAATTCCAATGAGAAGTCAATTGGAATATCTAATTCATATTTGGTTTGTTGTACATCTTCAATATTAAAAGTTGATCTTTGCCTTTTATCACTAACCTAATTCATGTGAAACTTTTTTTAAAAAGAATACCTCTGAGGATAAGAATCTTTCATTTCACTTTTGCTGAAGGCTAAGATCATAATCAAAAGCTATCTTAAACCTCCAAAGTTCAGTGGAAAAAAATCCAGAAAGATGGAATACATATAATATTCTTTACTAAGGTTAGAAAGACAGACAGAATTTAAAATAAAACTAAGCATAGTGAAAACAAGTTTACACTGGCATCATTACCTACAATCAGCCCCAAAGCCCAAAGATTCTGGGTGGCATGCAACAACAAAGATAAATAAAATATAAAAGCTAAATTCAAATCAATATCAAAAACAAAAAACCAAGAATGGCTTCTCTAAGAGGCTGCCACAAAAAAATAGGGGTGGGTGGTGGGTGGGATACAAAGCACCTGAAGGCAAAGCAAGAAGCACTGGATGGAAACTAATGATGGCGAGGAGAAACCTAGAACTAAGGAGATATTTCCTAACACTGAGAACAATTAACCAGTGGAACAGCTTGCCTCCAGAAGTTGTAGGTGCTCCATCATTGGAGGCTTTTAAGAAGAGAAGTCTAGTCCAAGGTTCTTTTCAATTCTGTTATTCTGTTAAGAATAGCTCAAATGCAGCCCAAGCACTTAACAATAGAATCAAAACAGTCCTTTCAATGGTTATCAAAACCATTGTTGAAACCATAGTTGAAAAAGAAATAGAATAATTTAACATTAGAACATTTAGTTTACAAATTCACATTCCAGAATCTTGTTATGGAAATGTTTGGCAAAATTCTTAGCCTTCGCAATAGAACTTATATATAGACACTAGCATTTGCTAAACGTTCATAAAAGGTAATAATAATAATATTTGGTGGCACTGCAGATCACAGTAATAAATCTGTCAGGTCCAAAGTCAGTCTTGTAATTCAAAGTACTTTCAAAACTGAAAAAACAGTGAATAAGCAGAGGAGCGTGCAGTCATAATAATATTCTTTTTACCTGTCCTTCTAACTTGCAGTTTAAAAATTGCATTTAAATATATCCATTCATACCCAGAATAAACCTTCTACTGTATTCTTAATGTAGTAATACTACGCTAGTAACAGCCATTACATTTTACATATTAATCAGGAATGTTTAATTTTTGTTAGAGTGGACTCAATCTATACAAGCATAAATAAAATGCCATGGAGCAAGACCATTTATTTGAACGAGTAAAAAACTGTTTAGAACCATGGTGAGATCAATAGACCATAAAAGTCCTTGTTTGCCTTGTCTGAATTTTATATCAGTCTCTGAATTACAGAAGTGGACTATGTTCGGTAGAATGATAAGGAGTTTAAGTAGTTTTCAGAATAATGTTGGAGCTTGAAATGAGCATCTCTTTGCGGTGGCCACTTTTCAAAAGATAAAGGCCAGAGATCAGTATGCAGCTCTGAGCTTTGCCTTAAGATAAATGAGAGTTAGACTTTAATGTTTTCTTATCCTATGGCATTCATCTTCCATGTCCTGTTTACCACTCTAGTTGCCAAAATCCAAATTATATGAGAGAGTTGTCTATTTTGGAGTGGCATATGTAAGCATGTAAAGGTTCCTCTCACACATATGTGCTAACGAATCTAGGGAACTCTAGGGGCGGTGCTCATCTCCGTTTCAAAGCTGAAGAGCCAACACTGTCCAAAGACGTCTCCGTGGTCATGTGGCTGGCATGATTAAATGCTGAAGGTGCACAGAATGCTGTTACCTTCCCACCAAAGTTAGTTCCTATTTTTCTACTTGCATTTTTACATGCTTTTGAACTGCTAGGTTGGCAGAAGGTGGGACAAGTAACAGGAGCTTACTCTGTTAAACGGCACCAGGGATTCGAACCGCTGAACTGCTGATCTTTCTGATTGACAAGCTTAGCGTCTTAGCCACTGAGCCACCACATCCCTATGTAAGCATCTAGAAAATATTAAAAACCCATATCCTTAAACTAGAAGTAACTATAGGGAACAAATAAAAACAGGTAGCTTATGTTATTTTTTTCAGGGGAAGATTAAAATCAACCAACTGTTGTGCTCTGTGTTTTTACTTTCTAGAAATAGCAAATAAATAAGCACCTTCCCATCTGGCTAAACAATTTTATTTGATTAAAAAGAGCTATCCCAGGTTTTTTTTTCCCCTGAAGCTATTTGTTTACTAGGGCAATCCTGATAATTCATAATAACAAGAACAAAATGTACCCCTTCACCTATTAAAATGGCTTCATCAAATCAAGATTTTTGTTTATTTTTTATAGTATTTTATGTAGCTCGGATCATGGATTTAAGAAAAACAATATCTTTAATGCAATGAAAAAACAACCAACAAAAACTACCTTACCACAGAACATTGCAAAGAGCAGATAAATCTCATAAGCAGCAGAAATAACAATAAACCTACTGAACACTCATTGTTGGTGCCATTAACTTATAGCAATCATGTAGAAAAATATATTGCACATAAATATGGTAAGCATAATCTCTTTTTGAATACTCTATATGTTATATTATTGGAGGAGGTCTGAAGGATGTACTCAAAATTTTGTGGGATAGAAGATGTTTTCAGTCCATAAATTGTTTAAAGGTAAGGTAAAGGTTCCCCTCTCACATATGTGCTAGTCATTCCCGACCCTAGGAGTTTCGAGTTTAATAAAATTTGTATGCCGCCCACTCCCATTGGGACTCTGGGCGGCTCACAACCAGACAAAAGAAACATTTAAAATTCAAAAATAGAAAATACAATATTAAAATGCCACGTCATCCATTCCGTCTAAGCGGGGCTGGATATCAATCAACAGCCCCAGGCCTGCCGGAACAGCCAGGTCTTGAGGGCTTTACGGAAGGCCGGGAGAGTGGTAAGGGTCCGGATCTCTAAGGAGGAGGCGGTGCTCATCCCTGTTTCAAAGCCAAAGAGATAGCACTGTCTGAAGATGAGACGTTGTCAAGTAGCTGGTACGACTAAATGCACATGGAATGCTGTTACCTTCCCACCAAAGATGGCCCCTATTTTTCTACTTGCTTTTTTACGTGCTTTCGAACTGCTAGGTTGGCAGAAGCTGGGACAAGTAATGGGAGCTCACACCGTTACGTGGCACTAGGGATTCGAACTGCTGAACTGCCGACCTTTCTGATCAACAAGTTCATCGTCTTAGCCACTGAGCCACCGCATCCCTTGAAATTGTTTACTGCGTCCCTCTAGATCTTTTAATGTTTTACTTCAGATAGAATACAATATTTGTAGGTCAATGTTGGACTGTGGGATCCTGTTGCTCCTGGAGTTGACAGCCTTAGATGAGTTTTCTGTTAAATTCAGTCCTTGCATATTTAAAGGGACAAAGTTGGAGAAGGTTATATTTTCTAATAATTGATAACCTCTGTCCAGCCTAAAGACTGGAGTTACTACCATGGTTAGTGCTTTCAATAACCTTAGAATTTTGTACTTAAATTAGCAACATTTCCCCTGTTTTCCTTTTATATTTATATTTGTACATTGTGTCCCTGTGTATGAAATGTTGTTGTGGTGTGGGTGAGAGATATGGTATACAAATGCGTCCAACAGCCGCCTAAGCCCCCTTTTAATATTGTGCATGCAAAATGAGGACATATGGTTTGACAGATTGTATTAGACATCTGCTACACAAAAAAACCATTACCAGTTTTCAAGCTTCTCTCAGTTATTTACTTCAATATTCTTCCTTTTTATAGAAAAGATTATCTCGAAAACTAGATTTTTCAAAGTAAATAGACATCACAATTTTGTTGATATGTAGTTCTCATCCTATATTTCTTTCTTCTTAAATATAATGTCTTTTGCAACATGGCAGTAGCCCTCTGTAATACCTATCAGAGTCCGTCTATTGCCCCCAACAATCTGGGTCCTCATTTTACCGACCTCGGAAGGATGAAAGGCTGAGTCAACCTTGAGCCGGTGAGACTTGAACTGCCAAACTGCTGGCAGCCAGCAGTCAGCAGAATTAGCCTGCAATACTACATTCTAACCACTGTGCCACCAGAGCTCTTATACATAGTTGTATAACCATTTCATTTCTTTTGCTTGTGGGCATAGCGTTCGTCTCATTGCACTGTTGTTGAGAAATACTCAATATTGGGAATCCTGAATGAGCTAAACCTTGGGAACACTTCCTTTCTTCTTCTGCAAAATGAAGTATTGAAAATGCCATGTGTTATCCTTTTAGGAACTGAAGAGACACCTTGGTGAGAATATTTTTTAGATAGGTCTTGATTTGTTAATTATTTCACATTGTTTACTATGTGGGGATAAAGCTAATGCAATGGAAATTGTCTTTCTGGTAGAGAAATGTCTGCTGTTCATCATACAGTTTAGCCTCCACATCCTTTATCATCTTTCTTGCTCTTCTCTGCACTCTTTCTAGGAACTCAGCATCCTTCTTTGTGTCACGATGGCCAACATTGGACACAATATTTCAAATGTTGCTTCACTAGTGCAGTATAGATTGATTGAGTGGTACTATTACAGGGTTGTCAAACTCAATTTCACTGAGGGCCGCATCAGGGTTGTGTTTGACCTTGGTGGGCTGGAATGGGCATGGCCAGGGTGGGCATAGCTAGCTCAACGCCACTTCGGGTTGGGAGTGCCTGAGGTAACCTAGCACTCTGACCTAGCACTCTGTGATGGCGTCCTGCAACCCTTTGTCAGCAAAAACTGAGCTCAAGAGGGCCGCGCACAGTTCTCGCAAGTTCCATTTTTGTTGACAGAGGCACTGTGGGCTGGTCTTTCGCTGCTTCCAGGGCAGCCCCACAGGCCAGAACTAAACACCCTGCAGACCGGATCCAGCCCCCAAACCTTGAGTTCGACATCCCTGTACTATCACCTCCTGTGATCTTGACACTATCCCTATGTTGATGCAGCCTAGATTAGCTTTTTTGGCAGCTGCAGCACACTGCTGACTCATATTTAAGTGTGGTCCACCAGGACACCTAATTCTCTCTCACAGGCTACTACTGATGAGCCAGGTACTGCCTGTCCTGGACCTGTGTATTAAGTTTTTCCTTCCTCCTGCAAGTGTTGTGGTCTGCCAGTGGCCAGTAGAGCTGGGAACAGTGAGGAGGTTAGGGGGGAACATGGGCCAGTCCTGGGGGCTGAGGAAAGCTCAGATGAGGCTCTGCATCAGAGAGGGAACTAGACAGCAGTGAGGCACAGAAACAGCTGGAGCCTGTTCCTGCACAGGCATGGGCAGAGCTGCCAGAAGACAAGAACAACTAAGAAAGCAGGGTCAACCTAGGAGTAAAGCCACACTGTGGAGGTGATTGGCCCCTCCCATAGGAAAGAAAAGAGGAGAAAACAGGAAGTTGGCTTTTATAGGATACAATCATTCCTTCAGTCATTTCAAGAGTGGAAAGTTCTGTTTGTGGCTATAAGAGTGACAGTGCCAAGTGTTGCCTTGCCCTGCGTTTGGAAACTGGTTCTGGCAGCTCTCCAAGCGAGATAAGGTTCATGTTGATGAATATTCCTCTGAAAGACTGTTTGCCAAGCCTTGCTGACTATGAATGAAAGGAATTCACAGTCGTGTAAATAAAAGAGGTTTTGCTGAGGCCAAGACTCTCCTTCATGCTTTTTAAGGAAGCCTAGGTCAGTACAGCAAGACTCTTACTTTTTTCACCACTGAACTGCATCTTGTTGGATCAAGCCAATAAAATAAAATGGAGTGGGGGAGGACGCACTTTTACCAGGTGGAAAAAATTCTGTGGAATTAAGAAATCTCTCTTTAAGAAAAAAAAAGAGAAAAGAGAAATGTCCACAAATGTGTGCAAATTTTTGCCAAATTCATTCATTCAAATAAGAATTTAAACATTCTAGTCATGTATTGAATAGGGGTGCAAGTTATTATTGTGAACTCAATCTATACTACAGAACAGGGACTTAAAGCTCCCTATGCGATCAATAGTGTGTTTACCCTGCATCCTTGTAAATCTGGGCTCACTTAACAATTGGTCCCCTAGTGGCTAAAGATGTTACTACTTCTCCAAAAGCTAATTGCAATGCTGTTTCAAAGTTGTGGCTGCTGCAATACCCCTGCAATCATTCACTCCTATGACTGATGGAAGGAGCTGCAGCAGCAGCACTCCCCCCCCCCACACCCTCTCCCCCTCCATTCTGCTCTGCTGGGTTCCCACAGCCTTGAACCTACTCCTCACATGCCTGTTACACATTATACACTTACCTTTTGAAGGTAATATGCTTACTGGCCAAAAAAGTTGGGGGTTCATACTTTAGTGAAATCCCCCAAAAATGATTTCCCTTTGTCAGCATAACATAATAGCCCTTTTGTGGTTTTGAAAAAAATAGGGGAAGCTTTCAAGCTTTTAGACCATAACTCATTTCAAAAGTTCATAGATTGAAGGAAATCTCGACACTGGACTAAAGGGAACTTTTTCTAACCCTAGTTTAGAGTATAATTCTCAAACTAATGGCCCTGTTAATAGTTGTGTAGTTATAATTCATTACAATTAGTTATAATAGTTGTCTATTTATAGGTATAATTAATTCTAATAGCTGTCTGTTATAATTCAGTCTATGAATCATAGATTCGCTGATCTGATTGTGTCTCCTTCCATTTGCCTTCCATGCATTCTACCTTATTTTTCACTGATTTATTTTGGTCTTTTGCTCACCCCTGGGGCAATCAGAGTGAATATGGGAAAAATCACAAAATTACTAGGCGTAAGTAAAGATTCTTAAGGTTCATTTAGTTTGAAAAAAAAAATGGTTCAACCATCAGAATTGGACTTTTTTTGCTGTAAATGTTCTTGATATTTTCCTCTTCTGTTTTTTATTTTTCGTACTTCTGCTCAATCATCAAAGCAACTAAATGCCTTCAACTCCTGGCAAGTCATTTAGAGAACTCAGGAAATATGTGGTCCAGTTCAGTGTCAGAAGTTAAATGGATCAATTATTTGCAAACTGCCTGTTGATCTTTATGGCTATATGGCAGCCAGGATTCCAAGAGAAGTGATTGCTTCTGTTTATTTCTCTTGCCATTATCAAATGGCTGCTTTACTTCCCACAGAGGAATGAGCTGTCTGCAGAAACAGGTGGACCAAAGATGCCCTTAAGGAACTATAATGAATTTGGGGCCAGAAGCAGTCTTCTGCAGCAGCCAAGAAGAATTATTTATGGGGGAAAAAGTCACGAGCTCTCGGCATATTTGCTGATTTGAAATTTGGACTTGAAAAGTCACAGTATCCTTGTCACAGGGTTGTTTTGTGGCACTATTCTCCTTTATAAGGTAAAGGTTCCCCTTGCACATATGTGCTAGTCATTCCCGACTCTAGGGCGCTGTGCTCAACTCTTGTTTCAAAACCGAAGAGCCAGCTGTCTGAAAACATCTCCGTGGTCATGTGACCAGCATGACTAAATGCCGAAGGCACACGAAATACTGTTACCTTCCCACCAAAGGTGGTCCCTATTTTTCTACTTGCATTTTTTATGTGCTTTCGAACGGCTAGATTAGCAGAAGCTGGGACAAGTAACAGGAGCTCACTCTGTTACGCGGCGCTCGGGATTCAAACCGCTGAACTGCTTACCTTTCTGATCAACAATCTCAGCGTCTTAGCCACTGAGCCACTGCAGCCCTATTCTCCTTTATGGGGGATAATAATTTAGCATTCTCTAACTTTTGACTAAATAAAGATTAATCTGCACTAGCAGGCAACATGAATACAATTTATTCGATAACACTTGGGTTCTTATTCTGAGTAATTATAACCGGGATCTGAATTTCATTTAATCTCCTGCAATCAGTGTCACAGAGGAAACACACCGATTTTTTGAGGAATCCATTTTATTTAGTTGTTAGGGCATTTATTTTAACGGTGAAAAAAAACAACAATATACCATTTGATAAAATGTGGCATTTATCCTCTTTGTATGTGGCTAGAAAATACAAATCATCACACAGCAGAGTCCATGCAATTGTTTTGTTTTTCAAAGTCTCTTCAAGTTCAGCCTGCATTTCAATGGCATGATTACAATTTTCAGTCACTTAATTACATAACAACCTAGAGAATTCCCAGATATGCTGTGGCAAAGTTCTTTGCTGAATTCATATTTTACAATTTGGCAATACAACTCATAAAAAAAGGTTCATGAGGTTATTTCTTTGATTTCATATTACCAAAGATAAAACATGGTACAAGCAATTACATGTGTTTGAAGGGAAAAGGAAAAATATTTGTTACATGTCAAGCATTTTCAGACTGCCGTTTGGGTAGCAGATAGATGATGAATAAAAACAGAGCATGTAGACAATGTGATATCCAAATAATTTACTAAAATTAAGCTCTGTTGAACTCAATGGAATATGTACAGCTCAATGAACTGTACAGCTAGAGTCATGTGAAAAAGTAAATGTAGCACATGTAGATTTTTAAAAATACATGTGGACATATAAATATATTATCTTCAATATCAATATATTATATTGTCTTCAAACAGTGTAACATATAAAGATAAAAGATGATAGAACTGAACATCAAATAAGTACAAAAAAAATTGTCTTTGCAATCATTTATTCAACAATGTAAGTGACACAGTGGCTCAGTGGCTAAGATACTAAGCTTGTCAATCAGAAAGGTCAGCAGTTTGAATCCCTAGTGCTGCATAACAGAGTGAGCTCACATTACTTGTCCCACCTTCTGCCAACCTAGCAGTTAAAAAGCATGTAAAAAATGCAACTAGAAAAATAGGAACCACCTTTGGGTGGGAAGGTAACAGTGTTCTGAGCGCCTTCGGCATTTAATCATGCAGGCCATATGACCACGGAGACGTCTTCGGATAGGACTGGTTCTTCAGCTTTCAAACGGAGATGAGCACCACCCCCTGGAGTTGGGAACAACTAGCACATATGTGCGAGGGGAACGTTTACCTTATTCAACAACGAAATAAAAAATATGCCATATTCTTTTGTGAAAAAATATATATCTTTGGCTCTAATAATTAGTATTGCCCCTTTAGCAGAAACAATCTCAAATAGACTTTTCTTATAACTGTCTACCAGTCTATATCATTAATGGTGACAATTTACTCCTGCAGAATGTGTTCAGCTATGAGATGTTTGAGAGGTTTCTTTCATATACATTCCTTATCAAATCACCCTGCAGCATCTCACTGGCATTAAGTTCCAAGCTTTGATTTGATTAAATACCTATTCCCCCCCCCCGCCATTACTTGGTGGATTTATTGCAATATTTAGGGTCATTGCCATGTTGCATTGCCTCTTTAATTTGAGCTGTAATCTTCTGACAGGACCTTCTGGTAAAATGAAAAATTCATAGTGGATTCTTTGATGGTAAGCTGGGCAGATACAGCAAAGCAATCCCAAACCATAAGATTTTCACCACCTGGCTCTACAGTTGATATCAGGTTATTCTGGTGAAATGCTTTTTTCTTTTTTTCAGTTTTCACAAAACATACCCTCTGGTATGGTGGCCAAGTAAGTCTATCTTAACCTTTTCTGTTCAGAGCATCTCTGGTTCCAGAGATCCTAAACTTAGCATAGGATTCAAATTTTAATATTGTCCTTGTGTTCTTTCTTGGGCAACAAAAGTTTTCATCTGGTGTACCTCCCTTGTAGACCTAACTGCAGCTTTTTCTAATTATAGAGTCATGCATTATGATATTAATAGTGGCGATAGTTACCTGTGGGTCATATGATAAAATAGTGGGGTTTTTTAAAGACTTCTTTTGGCATCTTATGTTGGGATGTTATTGCCTGAGTATGTTGTCATTTGTTAACATCTCCACTTGTGGATGATCTTCCACAGTGGAATGATTGATGTTCAATAGTTTTATGATCTGTTTGAGTCCCTTTCTGGACTAAAATGCATCTATAGCCTTCTTTCTGAGCTTTCAGAAAGTTCTTTCGGTCTAGGCATTTTGACACCACACCCTTCAACAACAATAAGCCAATCAAACTAGGGGTGGGTTTCTAATGGCATTACTGCTGGTTCACATACATGCGCAGTGGCCTGCAAATAGGTCCGTGCATGCGCAGAACATTAAAAATGTTAAAAAAGATATCACGGCAGCCGGGGAACCGGTTTGGGGGCATGGCGAGCATGCCGTCCCTTCTAGTTCGGTGACCCAGTCGCCATTTCCACTATCAGTTCCATCGAACTGGTGTGAACTGATAGGAACCCACCACTGAATCAAACTAAACGTCTAAGGTTTAAATAACACAGATTCCTCCCTGATCCTTTCAGCATACTGGAGAATTTTGAGACTTGAAGTCTACCCTCTTCAAGTTACTAAGGTTGAGAAATACTGTCCTAATAATTTGCACCTGATCGGGTGCATCTGATACTTATTTTAGATATTTGCAGTAGTAATAATGTAAGGGTGTAATTCCTTTTTCCACGTTATATACTATTTATATTTATTTAGGTTATATAATGTTTAGAACATGTCAATGGTGCCTGTTATTTGCTGTATTATATCCCCTTCATCTGTTTTATTGAAATTAAGATCAAATGTTGAAACAATTTGAAAAAGGCAATAATTTAAATGGAATGTTTTTTTTTATATGATTGTAAATAAATATATTTAGGCTGGTACTGTAGAAAGTCAGCCCCCATTCCTAGAAGAATGATATATTTTGAGGAATATTTAAAAAGAAGATTATTATATTTCCCTAAATGAGAAATGCGAAGAACAAAGGCAGAATGGTGGGATTAGCCCCTCACTCAAGATCTAAAACAGGACAAAGCCATTAAGCCACAATAGAAATTATCCAACAGAACACAAGCCCCTTCATTGCATTACCCCAGAGGAGTCCAAACGTCAACCAAATTAGTTCAGACAAGCACCTAGGATTTGCATTTTCTCTTTTGCCAGCTATGACCCCTACATAACCCATTTGTAACTCCATAGGAATTTGACAACAGCCAATAGAATATTAAAGGACATGTTCTTGCACAGGAACAGGAAGCTCAAATGCAAAGCCCAAAAGAAGGTATAAAAGCCATCCACTTTCAATTCCGTTTTGTCAGCTGCCCAGAACCACATTTAGTTCCGCTTCATCATTAAGCCATCTTTCCAATCAGCCTACATGTTTCCAGTGTCTTTCCCCGGCTTGGAACTGAACCAGATGGATATTTTTTCCAACAGTACTATAAACTATTATAGTTCATTACCTTTTATATTATGTAACATTAAAAAGGTGGGCCTTTTCATTGAAACAGCTCTAATTTGTTTTATTCTGTACTGTTCATGTGTATTTTTTAATTGTCAAGTGCCTTGGCAGATTTTATTTAAAGACAACATAAAAATGTTTGAAATGACCAAAGTAGCTACAATTAGACCACAGTTTACAAAGGAAGATACACCTTTAAAATCACCTTTTAAAAGTTACAACTTTAAAAATGAAGGAATGGTTGGCAGTATACAACAGCAATATAATTCTTTGTATTGCTTTATCGGTAGCTGTTTTCCTGTGATAATTTGAGTTTGAGTTGATATTATTTTATATTTGTATTTTCCAAACTTGTTTGGAAAATTTGTGATGAAAAATTGGCACACCAGAATGTTATGAGGTCAAGCTGAACTGGGGGGGTTCTAACTGGAGTGATCCAATTTTGAAGCATAAATTTGGAGAACATGCAATTCAACAAAAACAAGGTAAAAGTGTGTTTCTTTTATGTTAAATGGGTTTCTTCGACCAGTGTCATTTTAAAAATGATTTTAAGATGTTTTATTTATTAGTAGCAGTTAAGGACTGAAGTCATTTGATATATGATTAAAATGTGCTTTTTTCCCCCTATATCTTTTTACTGTGTTACAGTAAAAAGCTAAGATTCCTTATGTTTTGTATTAGAATGGATCCATAAGCATTTTAAGCCTTTTGTTTTAAATCTTTAATGATACAACTTAAAGTTTTCTTATTAAAGATTCAAAATGAAAGTATGTCATTTTAGTGTTCTACAATGACCATAAAATCTTGTCCTCTTCTTTCCTATTTTAAGATCAAGTTTCTAGTCCAAGGAAATCTAGTGAACTGAGAGCTATTTATCTAAAATATTATCTTGGCTTACTAACCCACAGATAGAAATAGAAATACATGAAGAAACAGTATGCAGAAGCTGGATGACAAATGAATAAATATGCATTGTGATTGTGGTGTTAACAGCACAAAGTTTTTGATTTAACTACCTGTTTCTGAGGTCAGATATAAATATGAACAGGTAGGAGTTGCATTGTGTCATGTTGTTTGTCCCCCCCCCCCCCAACATTATAGTTAACAGTCTTATGGGTACATACCAATCTGATATTAATTTATTTTAACAATTATACAATTAATTATTAATTTATTGAACATATCATTTTACAACAAGAGAAGTATAAGGGGAGGGAGGGGGGAGCTTTCTGCTCTGAGAAATGTATAATCCAAATTAGCTGTGAAAGCTATTCAAGTCAAGGAGAATGTGCATAACTTTTAAACAAAATATCAGTGTATATAAAAGTTATAAGGTAGCATTTCAGGTGTGAAAAGAAATTTCTTATCCCATGCCACTTGAAAAAAAAAAACACCCCAGTAGAGATAAACTTAGTATTAGATTTAGATCTAATTTAAGGTTTAATCTATTCTAGATTTAAATAATTACCTTCCAGATAAATAAATGCCATTCTTTACTCACTGGAATAAGAGATGTTAGCAAGCAGTGCCTTATTTGACTATTTTGCATGATAAATTAATTAACCCAGTCAAATCCTTAGATTTTTACACTCTCAGGACCATTGAATTTATTTCTTCATTTCCAAACCCTGTCTATTTTGAATTGAGATCAAGTAATAATATGTACCTGAAGAATGAATAGATAGGGATTTGAGAAAAATTGAACAAAAGGTCATATGATTTCTGAAATACAACCTTTCCTTTATTTCAGTCCAAACTTGTTCAAAATTTCCACAGTATAAGTAGCTACAAATATAAGGCAATACTCAGATATATGTTCATTTATGCATGGATGTTTATGTATATCACAATTTTTTCTTTTATGGATAAGCAATTTTATGCAAGTAAAATTAGCATTATTTCATCTGAATATACACATTGCATTCTCCTCTTTAAAATTTTCAATTCTTCCTTTTCCAGAACCTCGTTAGTTCAAACCACTCATCAATTATTTCTTGGTCCTCCCTTTCCTCCTCACTCTCTTTACTCTTCTTTCACATATATTTTTTGTGGTTCAGTCTTGATTTTTCTTTCTATGGGACTAAACTATCTCCACATACTTTCTTTGTAATATACTTTGTCCACTCGCTTCAGTGGAAATGTTTGCAGTATGAATATGCACATAGGCAGAAGCTCAATTAACAGCTTTAGACAATGTACGCTGCCTCAATTACGTTGATTTAAATTTGCTATAAGTGTAGGAGATGACCAGGCAGACCTTGAAGGTGAGGTCAAATGCATCATTAATTTGGAATCCTTCCATGGCCACAAGAGACCCAAGTCTACCCTCCCGTGAATTCTGTTATCTACCGTCAACTTGCTTTGGCCGTTAGTATCAGATAATTGTGTGTAGGTAGCATGTAATACATTTTTGTGCTGTGACCTCAATTCCTGTTCCTGGTTACTTGTACCTGATATGTTGAAGCAAGATCTGGAAGAGCAAAAATATAGATAGTCCTCAACTTACAAGTGTAAGAGAGCCTGCCCAGCACAGTCGTAAGTCATGATGAGTTACTCATGTGACTGACCCATTTGTATGGCCTTTATTGCAAGAGCCATTAAGCAAACACTATGGTCATTAAGCAAACTAATGGGTTGTCATGGGCAGTTTTGCTGAAAACTGGAAGTAAATCCTGAGGTTTTTTTAATAAAACCATCATAAATTGTGGTTCATGTGATAGTGGGATGCTAAAAATGGATGTAAATGTGGGCTGGTTGCCAAGCATCTGACATACAGTCACATGACCAGAGGGGGGAACAGCCATTGTAACTTCAAAACTGAAGCAAAAATAGCTCAGCGAGGCCCATTGTAACTTTGAATAGTTTCTGAGTAACCAGTCATAAATTGAGAACTAGCTGTACAGCATTGGCAATGTTTCTTAATATCAACTTTATATGACTTTAAAACTGGATTCTTGTATCTTAATTTTGTTTTGAATTTTGCAATCAGTTTGAAATTAAAATACTTGAAAATGTAATAAATAATATAGCTATTTTTATATACCATTGCTATATAACAGTGTTTCTCAACTGTTATTGTTTGTTTCTCGCATAGCTGGCTGGGGGATTCTGGGAGTTGAAGTCCACAGGACTTCAAGTTGTCAAGGTTGAGAAACACTGCTATATAATATATGGTATCGGAATATCCTTAGAATTTTCATGATGTGTTTATGAAACTTTCTTTCAATGATTTGCCATTTGTGTGAGTTTAAATTATTGCAAGCAAACAAAATCAACAAATTGAATTAAAAATTAAATTAAATTAATAATTGGCTTAGCTTAATTTAGTTTAGCAAATGAGAATTCAGGGGAGAAGAGGTTAATATACAGAAAAATCATTTTGGGTAACTGTATACTGGTCCCAAATTTCAAAAGGTATTTGTGTGTCACTTGTAATTGTTTCCAGCTTTCTCATTGAATCTAACGATCTTTACAGCTTCCCTAATTTAAAACATACTAATGATAACAATAACAGAAAATTTGTAATTTAGCCAAATATTGATTCTTTATTTGACCATCAATCTACTCACAGACAGACTAAGTCAAGAGAAAATTAAGTAGTTTCTAATTGCCATTTAATTGGAAAAAAATCTGATGGCATTTGTCTAGCTGATTGATTAATTTTAGAAGTTTTGTGTTGATAAATAAGAGTTTGGTAATCTTCATGCATACCAAACATATTACCTTTCCTTCCTTCCTTCCTTTCTTTCTTCATTCCTTCCTTCCTCCCTCCCTTCTTCCTTCCTTCTTTCTCTCTTTCCTTTTTTCTCTTTTGTTCTTTCTTTCTTTCTTTCTTTCCATCATAAACTTTGTTGTGAATCTAATCTTATCTTTGATATTTCACGTTCTTTGCTGTATAAGAACAGAACTAGGTTCGATCTTTTAAATATGTCAGTCATTTATAAAAATCATAGCTTGTTTCTCGCTTCCTATAAAATAAGGCTGCACCAAAACTGGAAACAGATTAAAGTCTGAAACTCAAAAGGTCACTGCTTAAAATATGGATAATACTGTCCATGAAGCAACACTAATCTCTTGGTACTATGATGAATATGTTGACAAGCCTTTGATTTTTAATAATTAATCACAAAAAAACAAAGTCATATTAATAATTTAAGACCTACTAATGTAGGGTGCTACAGCTATTTGAATACCATGCTTTTTCTTCAGCTTTGCCTGTGTTAATTTTAACTCAAAGAACTCCGAGCAATATCTCTTCTAGCTGATTGGGTCTATTTATGATACCATTAGCAAAGAGCAGACCAGTTCAATGGCCATACAGCAAGTTCAGAGATAATGACTTTTTTAAAAGCACAATAGGTAATCAGAACACAATGGGTAATTAGTCAACTATGATGGTATATAAATGAAATAAATAATCAGGAAGCTCTACCATCTGTTAATCTTCCCTTAAAAACATTTGAACTTGCAGTTCCGATTTGTGCAATTTCTTGGCACGACGCGTCTTTGAAAAAAAGCATTTTTTCCTTTTGTAGCAATATATAGTTTTTTTTTTTCCTTCTTGTGGTTAACAGTACGAACTATAGCCTTGCTTATTATTAGCTTACATATGATATATAAATATCATAGGCACTTTCTGTCTCCTTCATCTGTTTGTGTTTCCTGATACTTAAAGTAGGAAATTCTTTAAATACTGAACTACTGGAGCACCTATTTAGTGGACACATCAATTCAGTGTATTAAATAAGGAGGATAGCTATTTTTGTAGTTGCAGACTGATTCTGCATAAGCAGAGACCGTCATTTTCTAAAGAGCCCCATTCTGTTCACTTTGTTGAAGTTGGAGCTGGTAAAATGGAAGGAGAAAATAAGCTTTCTCGTATTGCATGTCTGGTTAGAGAAATTGGATGATTTAGCGTAATGTCTTCCAGTCTTAAATACTAAATTTTGTGACTATGTTTAGCTTTTTTTAAAAAAAAATGTTGGTGGTTCTGAAATTGCACTAAATAAACAGCACTAATTCCTGGTTTCTATAGAAGAAAGATACAGGAATTAGGAAACACATTTGGAAAGTGTATTTAGTTTATTTCTATGTACTTAGCACCCACTGAAGCCAAGCATGTAGACAAAAAAGCAACATCATAATTATATGAAGAAAAATATGGATTAAAAGCAAATTCTTTACAGTAGAAGGCCAATGTCTCAGGTTTCAAAATATCTCAGTGCAAATGTATGGGTTTGGGGAGGGATTTATGTGTTGTCCAAATCTTCAAAAAGCATGAAATATTTGTGGCATTAGTCATCTGATGTCTCAATCCCCCCCCCCCCCCGATTTGTCTTTTTTAAACAAAAAATTCTCTAGTTCAGTTTCAGAAGAAATCGGAAACATGCTTAGGAATAGCCTATAAATGATGGCTTTGTGGCTTAAACTAAAGTAAGAGTATAGCAGATGCATTTGTTTACAATATTTGTTTTTATTTTGTATTACAATATAACTTTAGTGCTGTAACTGGCTTTGATTCAAGGATACTTTACAAAATCAAGTAGAGTCAAAGACAATAAAAAATTGCAGTAGCAATCCTTGTTCATTATTCATTCCAAATGCACATCAGAATAGTATATCAAACCAAATCAAATATTTATTACAGTCATGGACCAGCATAGGGAATAGCATACTTTTTCAGTTTTGTGAAACACAAGCAAGGTGAGGACTCTCCTAACATCAAGGGGCAAGATGTTCTATAACGCATGAGTTGACAGCAAGATAGTATACCTCTGGGCCAGGTATACCTTAAATACAAGACCAACCAAATAACGACAGATCCATCAACTATCTTTTAGAGCAAGAATGAAAATGTGGAAGTGGTGCATAGGGTTTTAGGATTAACTATCAACAAAAGTGAGAGAGCCAGTTGATTAGTGGTTAAGACTTGAGGTTGAAAATCAGGAAATGGTGTGTTCTATCCCTATCTTAGGCACAGAGGCATCTGGTGACTTTGAGCCAGTCATTCTGTTTCAGCCCTAGGAAGAACGTAATGGGCCGAGGTGGCACAGTGGTTAGGGTGCAGTACTGCAGGCCACTTCAGCTGACTGTTATTTGCAGTTCAGCGGTTCAAATCTCACCGGCTCAAGGTTGACTCAGCCTTCCATCCTTCCGAGGTGGGTGAAATGAGGACCCAGACTGTGGGAGCAATTTGCTGACTCAATTTGCTAAAAAATCTGTAAACCGCTTAGAGAGGGCTGAAAGCTCTATGAAGCGGTATATAAGTTTAATAAATAAATAAATAAATAAATAAGTAATGGCAACTCACTTCCAAAAAGTTTGCTAAGAAAACTTCAGAGAATAGTCCAGGCAATCATCAGAAGCAGAGGGCGTGTGTATGAGCAAAGCGCATGGATGCACGGAAGGGCATGCATGTGGTGAACTGGTGGTAACAAAATGTGAAACCACCACTGATCAGAAGTCAATAGTCACTTTAGGGCACAGACACACTTACACACAAAACTCAACAGAAGCCAGCAGTCAGGAAATACACTACAGATTAATATTTCATTGGGACAATTGGGAAAAATATTCATATGCCATATTAGAATCATGCAAGGATTTTTTTCCTGTGACACAATATGAAATTGAAAGTTGGACTTTGAAGAAACAAGATAGAAAGGGCATTGATAATTTTGAACTTTGTTGGAGAAGGTTCTTCCGAATACCGTAGGCAGCCAAGAAAACAAACACATGGATCTTAGAAGTAATCAATTTAGAGTTCTCACTCAAGACATAGATAATCAGTCTGAGTTTATATTATGTGAAGATTTATCTCCCTTGAGAAATCAGTGGTAAAAAAGGTGGAAGGACAAAGAAGATGATGACTAAAAACAAGGTGGATGGACTTGATTACTGATTACGATTCTCTCTGTATGAGCATGCAATTCCCAAACTATTCATTGTTTCTGTGTAATCTGCAGCTTTCAGGCAGATACTTCACAGATAGCAATAGCAATAGCAGTTAGACTTAGATACTGCTTCATAGGGCTTTCAGCCCTCTCTAAGTGGTTTACAGAGTCAGCATATTGCCCCCACAGTCTGGGTCCTCAGTTCACCCACTTCAGAAGGATGGAAGGCTGAGTCAACCTTGAGCCGGTGAGATTAGAACTGCTGAACTGCAGATATCAGTCAGCTGAAGTGGCCTGCAGTACTGTACCCTAACCACTGCGCCACCTCGGCTCTATACATGTTGGTACTTCTCTCCTGATTGAATGAAAGTCTTACTGTGAACCATTTTATATTCTTAACTGCAGTGCCATATCTTTTAACATGTGATTCACTAGAATACTGTATCATTTTTGCATGCAGTGGTACCAAAATAGACGTTAACTATGTCAGCAGGTGATATCAAGGTAGAACGTGATCTTCATGGTCCATGCAGTTTGTGAATGTTACAACTTGAATTTAGAAAGTCTGCTATAGGGACCCTCCAATTTAATCATGGTACTTAATAGAGATCAAGAAACCAATTAAACTTGTGGAGGAAGATATAGTGATCTGTTTTGCATTGCTTAAAAATTCAGAAACAAGCAATCTTTACTCTACAAATCCAAAAAATTTGCATTGTAATCTATCATAACTGCATGGACAGAAAATAGAGTAATATTAGTTCTCATTTTGCCCTTATATACATTGAGCTATTACACTAAGTATAATTTTTCTCCAAGTCAAAATTCATTGACTAAGATCATTGCAAAAACTTCCAGGATTACAAAAGTTCTTTAGCTTGTAAATTGTAATACAACAGAGAATTGTATACTGCACTATATTTTCTAGTCCTGGCTTTTAAAATATTTGCAGAGTTTGTCTATTGAAAATAGAGTTTATCTGAGTTATGTTAATTCATTATACCTATCTTGTAAAGTTTTGAATATAACTTATACCTAATTCAGTCCTTCTGCTAAAGTATACCTTTATAAACTATTGTACAAACTAATGCTCATATAAAATCAGATTTATTCTAATGCCTTGGTAAATGTATAAAGGGAAAGATAAGCTGCATGGATAGAGAACAACGTGATGATCTATATAGCTAGTTATAAAAGCAATTGAACTCATTTGTTTTCTATTGAGTGGTGTTTTGGGGAGAACTTAATCATTCGGTAAAGTTACATAAACTGTCTGAAATTCTGAATTTTGTCCTTAAGACTGTTGAATTGTATAATAAAATGTTTGGGCAGAAGGCATTTCAGATCACATCTTACTACATCAATGGTTATTTATGACCATTTGGAAAGAAATGGTCTACTATCGACCTCACCCCATTCCTAAGAGGTCTGTAAGGGACGTGCATAAGCACACCAGCATGCCTACCGTCCCTGCCCTAATATTCCATTGTATTTGTATTCATTTCATGTATTCATAATCATGTTTATACTTATATCTGTTATCTAATTCATGCTTGATGAAAATAATAATAATAAAATATATAAAACTCTTAATGAAATTGTTTCCCAATAGATATAGGTAGATGGTTATCAGATGGAAAATGGAGAAAGGAGGAAAAACAGCTCCTTTTATGTCCCTGGCAGAAGCTGGAGCAAAGGACAGGAGCTCATCTCACCCCATGACAAAACTTGGGTCTTGAATGCAAGCTTGCTGCTTCTCAAGCCAGCATGCTAACCATGCAAGCCACCATATTCCTTGAGGAACAATCAAGATTATTTTACATCCGATTCATTATGTTAATGTAAACTTCTGTGCTATCCTGTTTCAGTGCTCCTTGTTTTAGAAGCACAGTGTGTGAAGGGACCTTGGGGGTCTTCTAGTCCAACCCTCTGCTTAGGCCTACCCTATACCACTTCAGACAAATAGTCTGAATCTCTTCTTAAAAACTTCCAGTGTTGGAGCATTCACAACTTCTGAAGGCAAGTTGTTCTGTTAGGAAATTCCTCCTTAGTTCTAGGTTGCTTTTCTCCTTGATTAGTTTCCACCCATGGCTTCTTTTCCTACCCGCAGGTGCTTTGGAGAATAGCTTGACTCCCTCTTCTTTGTGGCAGCCCCTGAGGTATTGGAAGACTGCTATCATGTCTCCCCTAGTCCTTCTTTTCATTAAACTAGACATACCCAGTTCCTGCAACCATTCTTCATGTGTTTTAGTCTCCAGTCCCCTAATTATCTTTGTTGTTCTTCTCTGCACTCTTTCTAGAGTCTCAACATCTTTTTACATCGTGGCGACCAAAACTGAATGCAGTATTCCAAGTGTGGCCTTACCAAGGCATTATAAAGTAGTGTTAACACTTCACGTGATCTTGATTCTATCCCTCTGTTTATGCAGCCTAGAACTGTGTTGGCTTTTTTGCCAGCTGCTGCACACTGCTGGCTCTTGTTTAAAGGATTGTCCACTAGGACTCCAAGACCCCTCTCACAGTTACTACTATTGAGCAAGATACCACATATTTGGTACCTGTGCATTTTGTTTTTTTATGTTTTATGTTTTATGCAGCCAAGATCCTAATTTGCTCTTTAGAATGCCAACATTAAAATATAGCATTCTAATGTAACAGGAAGAGATGTTTTAAATAACCTGATGTTGGGAAGATGGGAAGATGAAATTGAGTTCTTCTAAATAGTAGTCTACTTGTGTGGTCCTTTGTGCTTATTGAGCTTTGTTGGTTTCTCGCAGTTTCATTATCAAACTGGGTAACATCAGTGCTAGAAGAGCGTGGGATGTCTCTGATTTTATATTCTAGTGGCTTGCTCTCTTGGCATTGGTGGGAGTAGTCTTGGTGGATATTTGATATGGGCTGTTGTTTTACTAATCAAACGTCTGCAAGAAACCGACCAAGCTCAGAGAGCATCCAAGATGCCACTGTGGAATCTTGAGCTACAGATATTCTCTTCTAATGATGTATCCTTGCAGAATATTTCACTATTATTGTTCCATAAAGAAGATCATCTCTCCACACATAAAAGCATTTTGCACTTTTGTCAACAAAGTTTATTTTATTAAAAAAATGGAGATGAGAAACAGGATGAAGCTTGTTTTTCTAAATGAATACTTGGGATTGATTGTCTGCACTATGGCATACAGTCATCAATCAGTAATCCTGATTTTTATCCCATGGTGTTTTCTTAAAGGCTTTTTCTGGGCGCTAGGTTGTTGGGAAAGTGAAAACTTCATAAAACAAGCCATGAATTAAGTCCTTTTTTCAACTTCTATTCACAAGTGAGTCAGCAGAAGCATTAGTACTATGTCTTTAACATACTGCTAGCTTATAATAAATGTGATTTCTAAATAAATATAGCTAACTTAGATCTATTTCTATGACCAGGGTCATGGAAACATGGTTAAAATTTGGCACAGATTCAGAATAATTTGGAAGAGGTTTCTTAGGAACTGTTGTTGATGAGTAACTTACTATCATGACTTTCTCTCATGGGCTTTGAATGAACCTATTGATAAATGTCACATCTGATGCAGAATTATACTTTTGAATCAGCCATGTCGTACTAAATATGAAATATTTATTTTAATTTAATTCACTATTGAATACTATTTATAATGTAAGAGATATAGCCGCTGATGACAGTTCCAACAGTTAGTGGGAAATGTTAGAATGCAGTTTGTGAGTGAAATGAAAGTAACTATTAAAGAATCCAATCTAGATCAGTCACCAGGACAAGAGGTTTTGTCTTCTGGGCTTTCTGGAGCTCATCTTAAGGGAACTGTTCTCTAGCAGAGCTATTCTTGGCCAATGTATCTGATGGAATAAAATGAAGAACATATAATAATATTTAATATAATATTTAATTGGCAATTTAATTTGCTTTATTCATTTCTCCCCTTAAAAGTATATGTCAAACACTGAAGCATTTGTAATAGATTGTGTGAATGCCCTTGGAGGATGAAGGAAAGATATGTTGCCTAGGGAACGATCAGACAAGAGAAGGAGTCATCCCAATGGCACAACTAAAAGCAAGGGGAACAAACTTAGGAAAGACATGCTCTTAATTGATCAGGTAGTTAGAAATGGTGGCAGGACGTTTGTACCTTATTCTATTAATATAGCCTTAGAATAAAGTATTTAGTTGTGTTAGTTAGTTTACCTAGAATGGCTGATATCTTTAAAGGAGCAGCAATATCGAGTGATAAGTATTGGTTTTGTGTTAGCTCAGGGCTCGGGTGGCTTCTGGCTGCCATTACTACTAGTTCAGTAGTAAAAAAAATTGCATGCTCAAGACGCATGCTCAAGACGCATTTACATTTTCATTTAAAATAATCTGAACATGCGGACATTAAAAATGAATAAAATTATATACTTTTTATGAAGATTGTTCTGCGCATGTGCAGAACAGAAAATCAAGATGGCACAACCGATCAAAGAACCAGTATGGTCACATGTCCGCCGGAGTTACTACTATTCGGCTGAACCGCACCTAATAGGTAGGAACCCACCTCTGGCCCAGGGGAATGATGTTTGCATTTTCATGTTTTTCAGTACTATGACTCAAGGGTGGGCTGCACTTATGTTCACAAGCGGTTCACTGGTTGTGAGCGCCCACATGTTTGCCCGCTAGCTTCACTTGCACATGCCGGTTTGGGTGTGAAACAGAGCTTCAAAGAAGCAGGTAATCAACTCAGGCAGTTGAGTAAAGCGGGGGTGGCACGAAACACAGCGAGGCAGTGGAGGGAATGAGCCAGAAATTTAGTTATAAATGGATAGCTTAGCACAAGGGTGGGTGGGAGGGTCCAGCCAGCGATCAAAACTAAAAGTTTGCCTGAACTCGCGTGACCACACAATAGCTCACCACTGCTCTGACTTTTCTTCATATTGTGCTCCTTATGATGCATATATTATGATGCCTACTCTTCCCTGTGCATCAATAGAGTTAAAATGCAAATATAGATCTTGTGTAAGACTTGCTCTTATGTGGATACCATTGGAGAACTATAATTTGTAGTAGAAATGTGATAGTACATATGGTACATTACACTTAGGAAACTTGTATCTTAAGCAGCCTCTTCCAATTTATGCCCTCATGAGCTCTAACAGTACATAAAACATGATTTGAATAATAAAATGGTCTGACTATTCTTTTTAAATGGCGTTGTTTAGATGTTTTAAGAAATTGTATAAATATGCAAATTGCCTTAAAAAATCTCACATTGATTTAAACATGTTAACAGAATGCTGCTTGTATAATATATATGTGTGTGTGTGTGTGTGTGTATGTATGTGTATACATATACATACATACATACACACACACACACACACACACACACACACACACACATATATATATATATATATATATATATCACAGTGCCTTTTTCAGGGAGTTTTTAAACATTAATAGAAATCATTAAATTAATCATGAAAATTATTTATTCAGAGCAATGCCAATGTGAGTTAATGGCTGACAGTTAATGAATTTTTACTTCTTTCTGTGGGAATTTCATCAGAAGCACTTGACTCAAGATGGTGTACTGAATTTAAATTACAGCATAAATTCGGCACCATAAAATTCCTGTACTGAAAAGATGATGGATTGAATTACAAATAATAGACATTCTAAACAGCATCTGCTTTAAGTTTGCTGCAGTTTAAAACATTATATATATGAGTGAGTGAGTGAGTGAGTGAGTGAGAGAGAGAGAGAGAGAGAGAGAGAGAGATATGAATGACGGATGAGTTGACGTTTCTCTGTTTACATATTCCTTCTTCCATTTGTTAACCAGTAAAGGTAAAAGTTCCCATCGCATATATGTGCTAGTTATTCCCGACTCTAGGGGGGCGGTGTTCATCTCCAAAGAGCCAGAGCTGCCCAAAGATGTGTCTGTAGTCATGTGGCCAGCATGACTTCAGCAAAAATGCCAAAGGCTCATGTTACCTTCCCACCAAAGGTGGTTCCTATTTTTCTACTTGCATGTTTACATACTTTTGAACTGCTAGGTTGGCAGAAGGTGGGACAAGTAACGGGAGCTCACTCCATTATGTGGCATTAGGGATTCGAACTGCCGATCTTTCTGATCAACAAGCTCAATATCTTAGCCACTGAGCCACCGCGTCTCACTATTAACCAGTATGAAGCTTCATATACAGAGAGTCTTGCTGAAAAAGTGGGGCAACCAAGTTATGCTTTTTGAAGTGATTTTTCTTTAAAAATAAAAACATTTGGGGGTGGAGGTATTGGTTAATATTGTTCAAATGGTTTGCCTAATGCTTTATATTGTAAATGCAGGAAATATTTTGCAGGATTTTTCAGGATTAGAGTATTTCAGTCTGTGGTTTATCATTGCATTAGAAAATTCTTTGTTAAGTAGAAATTGACTGAGCGGCTTTACTCTTCTATGCTATTTAATAGAAATGATTCCACTACAATATGAAGCAAGGGTTCTAACCCAGAATTAAAATTTCAGTCAACTTCATCTCTCAAGCCTTCTTAAAGCTTTGAAGAGTTACACTATATTATCATCATAACTACAGATTATCGTGATTTTCTTGAAAATATAGAGGAAGCAAATTCTGCCAAATAATTATAGATCTACAGAAAGATTGGAAGAGGCTGCAAAAGGTAGCAGTCAATACTTTTCCTCCCAAATTCTCTCCCTATACAGCCCAAAAAATGCCATACTGAGATGCCAAACTGCATGAAAAAAACATTTCTCTTCCACATGAAAAAAAGGTATTAGGGTTATAACATTACAAATCGAATCCATGTATAGATTACTCCTGACTCCCTAATTGCAGTGGTTGTGTACTTGTTATGCTCATAAATTGGATAATTTAGGGGAAAAGAAAAATAGAAACATTTCCTTAGGAGAAAGCAAAAGTTGGGCTGTAATATCTATATCTATATCTATATATCTATATATCTATATCTATCTATATCTATATCTACATCTATCCTATCTAATCTATCTATCTATCTATCTATCTATCTATCTATCTATCTATCTATCTATCTTTCTTTCTCTCTCTCTTTCTCTATATCTATCTATCTATCTATCTATCTATCTATCTATCTATCTATCTATCTATCTATCTATCTATCTATCTATCTATCTATCTATCTATCTTTCTCTCTCTATATCTATCTATCTATCTATCTATCTATCTATCTATCTATCTATCTATCTATCTATCTATCTATCTATCTTCTTTGAGGTAGAAATATTTGCCCCAATTAAGGGATGAAGGGGGCAAATTAAGCTTCATTTTATAAAATTAAATAGATCTGTAGATCTGTAAAAGTAAGCATGGATATGACAGAGAAGGTTGCTGATGTACCAAAACAACAGTAGAATAGACAAAAAAAATACACCTGTTGTTGGGTTCAAGACTGAGTACCATTACATAAAATTGTACAGTGGGATTTCAGGTCCCTAATGGCTCAGACCACAAACAATTTGGTTGCCGACCGAAAAACCCACTAAATGTTGCACTCGGGTCACGAACACATCCTCGGATGTCAAATAAACACAGTCGTGGCAATTTTCCCTGCCACAGCAAGTTCCCTTTCTATGCCATTTTTATGCATGTGCAGTCGGTCTTGCTTCTGGTCACGGCCAAATCAGATGCTGACCGAAGTCCTGGAACGGATTATAGTCAGCACCCAAGGTCCCACTTTAATTCCTTGTGATGAAAGAATTATTTATGAAGCAATTAATTCTTGTGATGTTGTAAATCCTTCCAAGTGCAATCATGTTTTGAAATACAGGTATCCTCGACTTACGATCACAATTGAGCTCAAAATTTGTTGCTGAGTGAGAAATTTATTAAGTGAACTTTGCCCCATTTTTTATTTTTCTTGCAACAAGTAGTCCACTATGAATCACTGCAGTTGTTCAATTAGTAAGACAGTTTGTTAAATGACTCTGGCTTTCCCATTGACTTTGCCTGTCAGAAGATCACGAAAGGTGTTCCCATGACCCTGGGACACTGCAACCCTCACAGATAGGAGCCAGTTGCCAAGCGTCTGAATTTTGATCACTTTGTAGTATGTATATCAGATTTGCATCACAAACATGGAAAGCAAGAGAGAAGACTGAAGGTGTAGAACCTGACAAAGGTTAGGTCACAGGCTATATGAGACATTACAGTGTGAAATCATTAAACAATTTCCTTTTTTTGAAGTTGGTTAAACAACAGGTGAAATGGTAAAATTAGCCACCTAATTTCTCAGATTAAAATTGTAGTAAAAATAAGTGATGAAAAACAGTTTTTACATAGTTTGCCAGAACCGTTTTTTTGGGGGGAAGTGTGATTCTATGCCCTTTGTACAAACATTTTGCCACTATATTACTGATTTCCCAAAAATGGATCTTTTTAGAATTAGGCTATGTGTGTAGCCTTTCTTTTGAAGTATATTAGTTTTTTTTTTAAGAATTGAGGCCTTTGAACTATGGTGCTGGAGGAGACTCCTGTGAGTTCCTTGGACTGCAAGGCGATCAAACTGGTCAGTCCTGGAGGAGATAAACCCTGACTGTTCTTTAGAAGGCCAAATCCTGAAGATGAAACTCAAATACTTTGGCCACCCAATGAGAAGGAAGGACTCCCTGGAGAAGAGCCTCATGCTGGGAAAGATTGAGGGCAAAAGAAGAAGGGGATGACAGAGAATGAGGTGGCTGGATGGAGTCACCGAAGCAGTAGAGCTGAGCTTAAATGGATACAGAGAATGGTAGAGGACAGGAGTGTCCATGGGATTGTGATGGATCGGACACGACTTCACAACTAACAACAAGAGCCAAGGTGGCACAGTGGTTAAATGCAGCACTGCAGGCTACTTCAGCTGGCTGCAGTTCTGCAGTTCGGCTGTTCAAATCTCACCGGCTCAGGGTTGACTCAGCCTTCCATCCTTCCGAGGTGGGTAAAATGAGGACCCGGATTGTTGTTGGGGGCAATATGCTGACTCTGTAAACCACTTAGAGAGGGCTGAAAGCCCTATGAAGCGGTATATAAGTCTAACTGCTATTGCTATTGCTAAGATGTTTTTTTTTTGAAGTGTATTAGTTCGAGAGTTCTGTTGGAAAAGAAGAAACAAGGGCAGTTAAGAGATGTTCGTTGAATAGATGCTAAGTAATATGGACTGAGAAAACATTCCACATTTCTGATTCTCTTTGAATTCTTGCCCACCACAGATGCTCCATGGTAAATGATGTCAGGGAAGTTGTAAAAATATGAGTAATATACTTAACACAACAATGAGGCAATTTTGTGATGAATTTCTTGGCTTGTCAGTGTGAAGTGGTCATGATGGCAGCAGGATATCCCTTGTTTTTAAAGAATTTATTCTCTCCTTGGTGCCACTTATATGTATTTAGTTTTTGTCAAAATGCCCCTAAGAACCAAGAAAAGTTTTGCTGAATAGAAGCAGAGAAATGGCTAATAGTCTGTAGGCCTGTCATTCACCATCTCTGCCTTTTGACTTCATTTATTCTGTGCTAGGGCTTAACATAAATTGCTTGTTTATTCATGCCAGAGCGTAGACAGGCCTTGTTTATTCATGCTAGAATGAGAAGTTAGATGGAATGATACAAAAGTTGATTTTGTATTTCAGTGACTGAACACGATACTAAAAATACTGATGATTACAGATGATAAGCTGCTACTGTTTCTTCTGACAACTGGTGAAACTTTATAAGGATGCAAAGAAACATATCCTAGCTCTGTATCATTATTTTTTCTTTTTCCATCTCCTTTTAAAAAACACTCATTTACCACTGAAATTAGTTTAGGCAGTTTGTTCGTTCCACCCTCCCCTTGCAGCGCAAACAGACAGATACCACACATATATTAAATTGTTGGCTCTCTGAACATAATTCCATGATTTGTGTCAGGGCAGGACTAATGAGGCATGAAATCTTCTGGCCCTGAGACATTTTATAAGCAAAGTTTCCTCCAAAACAAGCAAGCTCTGTTGGTCCAGAGGAGTCGCGAATTCTTCAGAGTACGTGAAAAGGATCTTAAAAAATAAGCACTTAATTGTCACTGGTGATATTTTTACCATCATTCATATGCATGTATAATGTATTTAGGATATGCATTTTACACCTCCAGTTCATTTGCAATAGCTAAGATACTTTTGGTGGAGTTCTAGTTAAGCAATCCCGTGTTGAACAAACTATTGTTTTTAAAAAGTAATCTTTAGATAAGGATGTGATAATAATGGATAATTATTTAGAACGTAACACATTTGAAACCAAGCTGTGACTTGTACTGGCAGTAATTGCTTACTTTTATATGTGTGTTGATTATTATGATATCCTAGGTATGTGGTAGATGTTGGCTGTTTTAATGACTAGCTGTTTGATATGTATTTATGTTTGCTATGTGCTTAATGTTAGCTGTGTAAATCGCATAAAGTAGATGAACATGATGTACAAAATGTAATAAAACATTGAAGCTATGTAGAACTTGGCATGCATCTGTGTCAAGCTAGTTTTTCATCTTCTTTATAATTGACTTTGTATTGTTGTTTGCCAAATATATGGGAATCTCTGTCACATTACTTAAGAGCAACCCAATTAGTCTTGGTCTCATGTGATTATTTGTTTGGAAAACTATTTTTACATGTATTCATCTTGAGAATTATAATGTTTGTTTTAAAAAATCACTACTTTGGTTGATTGGATTTGACTATTTTAATTATATTCTATATCAGATTATTGTTAGCGCTGTCATAGACAAATGGCCATCCAACCACTCTATGAAAATTTTCAGCAAGATATCTCTATCATTTTTCTAGGTAGATGGTTGTTTAAATAAGTCTGGTGCTGGTGTATAGTCATGAATGAATTAAAATTTATGGTCAGGAAATTTCGCTGACTATTCCCTTCTTTTTCAGTTTCAACTCACTGGCACTTATTTGCCCTTGATTTTGTTAAAATACACAAGTTACCTTTTCTTGCACATGACAGATTGCTAGTATCTTCCTCCTCAGTATTTTCCTTTGCAAGCTAAAAGGGCCCAGGTCCTTTAAACAATCTTCGTAGGACATGATTTCCAGACCACTAATCATCCTAATATTGCTTTTTCTGACCAAAGTGAGATTTGTCCATATCTCTCTTAAAGTATGGCATTCATGGCGGTATGATGGCTCAGCGGTTAAATACGTTGGGCTTGCCAACTGGAAAGCTGATACCCAGATTCAAAACCTGAGCACCACACGACAGGTGAGCTCCCGTTGCTTGTGCCAACTCCTGCCAACCTAGCATTTCAAAAGCATGAAAATGTGAGTAGATAAATAGGTATCACTTTGATGGGAAGCTAGCAGTACACTGGCTCCTTCAACTAAGAAATGGAGATGAGCTTTCCTCCCTTGAGTCAGACATGACTAGACAGTGGAAATGTTTTTAAAAAATATTCAGTATTAGGTACAGTTTTCCATGTGTGGTGTAATCAATACAAGTAGAAATGGATTGATATCTTCTATGATCTAGTTGCAATGCAGATATTAATGGAGCCAAATATTCTATTAGCCATTTTAATCCACTAGGATTCCAGAGGTTTTCTTACGTACACTGTTGTCAAAACAGGTTTCCCCTTGGCCTGAACCTCTGTGTGAGGTTTTTTTTTCCCTTATCCTGAAGGAACAAAGACATATCACAGTTGAACATGGTATGTTCCATTTGGACCAAAGTTGACTTAATTAAGGTGTTAGCCAATCCCTCTGATTTGTGTCATTTATACATTTCATAAATTTCTCTTATAGTTTACTCTATCATTTATAAGACATTGAATAGAATTGTACTTAAAACAAAATCCTGGCAGACTTTATTTCATACTTTTTTCTTGTTCGACACAACACCATTTACAAATCCTTTTTTTTTTTTGACACAGTGGCCTGGCCATAAAACTGGAGTTCACCCTAGTCAACATTTATGCATCTGCTTCTATTTAGTTTAGGTTCTTAAATTACAGTTCTGTGATCCTTTGTTATAGATTTGAAGATTCATTTTGTCTGATGAGGTATCTGAAACTAACGAAGAAAAATTAGATATTTTCAGAGTGAAATATAAGTATTTCATGGCAAACCGAAGAACTGAATTTATTTTTGTCAAATACCACTACATCACTTGGGCATAAGAGCACTCCACCCAAAAAAACCAGCAATAATATTTACTTGTCAGTCCGATACTGACAATATTTTCTCCTCACACCCTACAGTGTTGTTAAAACTATATTTAAAATTTGTCAAGTAGGTGGTTAACCATATGCTTTTTTGCTGGAATGGAAATTACAGATTTGTACATTCAAGCACGGATGAACAACTCAATATGGAAATAATTATGGTACTATTTTGGATAATGCTTATAAAAAAAATCTGTAGAATTTTCCTGTGGAAAATTGAAAAAGAGCAACAAAAATATGGGAAAAAATGAACTGGGAGAAATAATATGCATGACTGCATTGCTAAAATACTGACTTAAAAAACACATAGCAATAGCAATAGCAGTTAGACTTATATACTGCTTCATAGGGTTTTCAGCCCTCTCTAAGCAGTTTACAGAGTCAGCATATCGCCCCCACAGTCTGGGTCTTCATTTCACCCACTTCGAAAGGATGGAAGGCTGAGTCAACCTTGAGCCGGTGAGATTAGAACCGCTGAACTGCAGATAACAGTCAGCTGAAGTGGCCTGCAGTACTGCACCCTAACCACTGTGCCACCTGGGCTCCTTATTAATCCACATTAACTTGACATAAGAATTGGGTAACCATCTACCTGCATCCTAAAGTAACTGACTGAAAACTTCCATGAATTGACATAAGCAACATAACCAGGATAATGTTTGGAAAATTGCAGCAAGACAATATGTGAGTGTAACCACTAAGTCGAAAGCAGTGTAAAAACCTTTATTATTTTGTTTTGTGCAACTTAATACTATTAAAAAAAATGATGATATATAGTCCTAGAAGGGATTTAAAGTAAATTAATATATTCATGCCACAATGATTTAAGTAAATTAATAGTAGTCTGGAGATAAAGTGGCTGAAGAAAATATGAAATTTCCTGTACAAAGAATATCTGCAGTAGAAAAAGTACAATGTTTTGAGGGGTGGACCTATATAGAGAGAATCATAGCTGAGGGAGAGAAGCATTAGCACCAGCAGTTAGAGTTTGCCTTTTCATAAGTCACTGGAAATTTGTATGGTGGCACTACATTTGCTCTTACTATCCCACAGGAAGTTTAACAATGCAATATTACATATGAATATAACATAGAACATATTCAGAATCCTGGTTCTTATACAAGCCGCTAAATCATTCATAGGATAAGTACAGTGGAGGGCAAACAATGAAATTACGTTGTAGTTTTTCAGAATAAAAGGTACAGTATATGAAAGAGATCCCGTGGCTTGTGATAATATAGCCAGTAGTTGAAAGAGTAAAAAAAAAAAGACTCAAGAAGATGCCATTAGCTTTGTTCTGCGGAGTGCAACAAATTTACCAGCTTACTTCCATGCTAGGGCGAGGTGATAAATCAGACCACAAGCTGCTGGCAGGCACCATGAAGAGTCCTCGGCTGGGTGCATTGAAGCAATGGCAGCCCAGGCTATTAGGATCCCAGCAGAGGCTTCAAATAACATGTTCTGTCGCCTAGAAAAAAGTCACAACAGGTGGGCATAGAATGAATCCAACCTACCTTAAAGAGACAAACTACTTCAGTCAATTTCAGAAGGCTTAGAATTGGAGTCTGCATGATGTTTCTTTCATTGCCCGAAGTTCTTGGAAATAGGAATTAGTATATCATAGGTAATTAAAATGAAAGGATTTGGAACCTAGATTCCGGTGCAGAGGCATAGACATTACCAATAGTGCAATTTCTATGTGTAGAAATTACTGGTGTGTATATATAGTGTAATCCTAACTTGATACTCAAAACAGAATCATAGAATTTTTGTAACTTTATGTATTCTTTATTTTTGATTCTCACATAAAGATTACAGATGAATCCTTAAGATGTGCTATTGTGAACAAGAGGGGTGTAAATTTATGCCCAGAAGAATGTAACAGGAAGTCAAAAGCTGAATACATTATAGTGATATAAGGAGGAATGGCTGCTTTAATGACTTATTCCTATGTTTTGTAATGCCTTTTTCAAATTGAATGTGAAGCATTTCACTGTCCTGGTCATTCATATCACACTCCTTCTCTCTCCCTCTTTGCCTCCTGCCCTCCCACCCTTTCTTTCCCCTTATCTATTTATCCTTCCTTCCTTCCTTCCTCCCTCCCTCCCTCCCTCCCTCCTTTCCTTCCTTCCTTCCTTCCTTCCTACCTCGTCTCAATTAACAAAACATTGAAGAATATAGTGCCAACTTCAAAAGTTGTACTACCTATACATTTTACAGATCCAAATAATAACAAATACAAATTCTGGAATGTTTGTATTAACAGAGAAGAAACTTAAACTCATTGAAAAAGCCAGTGTTACTTATATTAAGTTGAGATATTGAGCTGTATTATTGACTGTATTAAAATATCATTTCAGTTTCAGTGGTATGGTGTGATTTTGAGGCACCTACACAGTTCAAGGCACTTAAATAATTAGTGCAAATAAGCTAAAGTATTGATGCATTTTTTTTAAAAAAATAATGTTTCACAACATTAAAACAAGCTAAATATCCTCATAAATTATACTAATGAAAGAGATTGCTAATTGTAATTGAGCCCATGTTCCACACCGCACTGTGTGCAGATATGCCAGTTAATAAGCCTTAGCAATGTCTCTGTTCATGGAAAATGAATCAGAAATTATAATCAGATTATCTTTTCGGCATGCCTGACTAGCGTCTGAAATGGCACTTTGCTAATGTGCTATTACTCAATGTCATTAAGCTAGAAAAATGATTGAACGGCAAATTCATACTTGCATTGTCCTGCTCTGAAGATGCAGTGCTTTAATATTAATGCAACTCCTGGGAAATAATATTGCATGTCCCAAAAATGAGATTTTCATGTTCCAAAACAGGAGATCCTAAAGCTCTGTACATTGTCTACATCCGAAGATGGAATCTATAATAAGTACTGAAATTGATGTTCACATTGTTTGGACACACTAACGTAAGGTAGAGATAGAAAACTTGAAGAAAATTGGATTTTCAAAACAATTCACAATCTATCCATCCAAGTTCAGAGTGGTGTACATTTTATGACTGATAGCTTTTTTCCTGTGTCCGTAAGACTAAAATAATTCTACATGTGTTGCCTTGACCACAAGTTTGTATGGTTCAGTGGTGGTTCACGACTGTGTATGGTGCCTGCTGGGAGCACCGGGTACCATTCTGATACGGTGCTCCGGAGGGCCCACCTGCCTGCCCGCGCTCCTTACCGGTATTTGAGCTCTTTGGCACTTCCGTGTACGCGCATGGAGCATACGGCACCTGCGCAATGCTCTGCCAAGCAGCTGGGGTATTGCGGAGGCATCGCAGAGTATCGCAGGAGATAAGAATGCATGTGCGCATGTGCACACATGCTGCGCACGTTCATGTGGTGGACGTTGGGCTCCCGTTGCACTGATACGGTTCTACAAATGAATGAACAGTCTGGTGAGATGGAGACCTTTGTTACTTCACTTTTTGTAGGCTCTTTACTTCTGCAGTTCATTCCGTTGTATTGTTTAAACCTCCTCCGAATTCCTAGTTTTCTTGTTTTACTCTATTAAAAGCTCTCTGGATCTTTAAACAAGTAAACATGTTGGCAGTGTTGTGTTAATCACTTGACAGCATTCCCATTTTAGAATTGCTTTAAGGAAGATAAACCAAGATAGAACAAAGAAGCACCACTTGGGAGAGAAAAATAGAAAGAATATGACTGTGTAATTTATATGCTGTTTTCAATTAATTCTACTGCAAATTGTAGAGGAAAAAAAACAAATGAGATCTTTTAACCCCCCCCCCCTTTCTTCCCTTTTTTGCACACAATTACTAAGAAATTGTATTTAAAAGTATGAAATACTTGTTTTGAATTACAATGTGAAGAAGAAACAGATGGCCTGTTACAGACAAATAACCTCATGCGTGAGCAAACCAGTATCTACTACTATCCTCAAGAATATATAAAGTTAAGAAAGAAAGAACCAGTTTTTTCCCTCTAAAGGTCAGCTATCATTTGACAGACATCAGCTGTCAAATATTACTCTAAAACAAACCGTGGCACACATCAGGGCATTATATATCGAATCTGAAATAAATAGTTCTTAGTTTCTGCAAAATAGCACGATGGCAGTATGTGGGCTACTATGGAAAAGTAAGAGAGTTAATCCAATATGCATTACTTTAGAATATATTTGATCTGGGGATGCAAAATAAGACAGCATTAATAAATCATCCCAAATAAAACTTAAGGGTTATACATTTTGACCTTTAATGGGAGTTGTGATATTAACAAATTGCTTCTTGGAATTCTGATGACAAGATAGTAGGTCACCAGTACAAAGCATGTCAATATGTGGTATACTCAATATAGATGATTTTTTTTAACATTCATGACATTTAGTATAAAATATGTCTTTCTTCCACCATATATATATATATAAATTTTATTTTAGGGCTCCTCAGTGTTGGGATTCACTTAGGTTTATCACCGGTTCTCAACTGTGAGTGTGTGTGCATGCTTGTGTCGCATACACACACCTTCTGCGCATGCATGCGGCTTTCTGCGCATGAGCTTTGCTTGAGAGTGCAGTGTGCATGCATGCGTCCAGCATTGAAATGAGGCTACTTAGGTCATTTTGGAGTCTGGGCAGGTGGGTGGGGATGTGATCAGCCCATTTCCCTTCCATTCTTTTTTCCCCTTCAAATTCTTTAAAACCAGATGGATCGACGACATCAGAGAGTATTACGGTTCAATTGGCAAAAGAAAACTCATTACCGTATGGATTGGAAACGCGCGGAAGAGTCCTTCATCCTGCAGTGGATAGACAATGACTAAAATGATGATATGCATACATACATACTGTATATGCATACATCTGTGTGTATGTGTGTGCACATGCTTTCTGTACAGAGGGATTGGGAACAGTTCAACCCTGTTAGCATTGTATTTCAGGATAAGCAAAAAATAGAGTCAACAAAGAGAATAGACATTCAGATTGTAAAGGAAGTTAAGTACCTAGAGATACGGCTGATGGCAAAATGTGTAACAATCAAAAAAGATAATAATTATAATTTGTTTAAACAAATTCAAATAGACCTGAAAAAGTGGGAGAAGCTACAATTATCACTGATAGGAAAAGTAGCAACAATTAAAATGAACACATTGCCAAGATTATTGTACTTATTCCAACAATTATGATAAAATTGGGGGGGGGGAATTCTTTGAGGAACTTAATAAAATAATATACAAATATATTTGGCAAGGGGAAAAAGCAAGTAGTTTCTATTACTGTTGTCAGAGGAGCAAGAACACCTCTTCTCTGTGCCTGCTATTCTCCCCCAACCCCAAAGCTGCCCTCACTGTCACAATAACTACCTTTACTTCTCTGTTTGTTGGAAAGCACCGTTGTTTAAGTGTGGCAGTACAGACAAAGATAATCATGATGGAACAAACGAAAGATTTCCATTAGGACTAGTGACCTTGTGGGTTTCTGTCATTCAGTGAACCAATCTATCTCTGGAATGCTCATGTTGAGGACCTTCAAAGATTAGTGATCAGCACATCTTGGAACTAGAGCATGAGGGTTGTGTGAGTGACCCTGATTTGTTTTGCTGTAGCATGAACTCAGGTTAATGACTCTTTCAATTCTAGGAACAAAAGACTGCCTTGCTCCCTTTCTAAGTTGTTATATTGCTTTGGTTTTCTTTCTACAGAGCCAAAAATAAACTAACAAACGTCCGTTCAAAAATGAAGGTCTCATAAGACTTGCTCCCTTCGAATGTGGCCTTTCTTTTCTCAACGCGAACAGCTTGAGAGTTGCAGTTTAGAACCTAGTGTGATATCCATTAAAAAGCATTGTACTTAAATAATGTAAGTAGAAATGAATGAAAAGAAGAACCTATGTATCCCTAAGATACAATAGTCAAATGATGGCTCAAACATGGAACTTGGTGGCACATACAAAGAAATGAACAGCTGCTTTGTAGTGTAAAGCAGAGTGTGAAAAATCCTTTACAAGAGGTCTTACCTATCTATGAGAATACAGAAGACAGTTGCTTTGACAAAATACCACTCAAGGGAAGGAAGGGAGCTTCTCACCGTCTCTTGGAAAACAGGGTTACAATTTACTTCACAGTTTGAAAGATCAGCTCCAGGGAGAGGCTAGGATTGATCCTTTTGTCTGCGTGGGAATCCACCCATCATCCTGTCTCCTAAGTGCTCTTCAGCTTTGTAATTGTTCACTTTTAATTTTTTATTGTTTTTGTTAGCTTAACCTGCCACTGACCCATACAGATTTCATTTGCAGCATTGCTAATTCTCTTTCTGACACCCTGCAGAAAGTCGTCTGCCATTTTTGTGACATCTTCTTCACACACACACACACACACACACACACACACACACACCACCCAATGACTACATGGCTGCATGAAGAACCTAGTTCTTTTCCATTATTTAACACTACACTTATGCCATTCCATTTGAACTTCAGAACTTTTCAAGTCTGCTTCATTGCACTGAGTTTGATAGCTAACCCCAAGGACAAGGATGGTTACTGTAAAAACAAGGAACAAGTATTTATAGTATATATCTATATGAAATCCGTAGCATAAGGCTCACGGCATCACAAACTTTTTCCAGACACCTGCAGCTTCCATCTTTGGTAATAAGAATTACCTGCGTCCACATTGTAGAATCTCTTTTTTGAAAAGAGAAAGGGCCATTTCCATATGCTTTTGTATTATGTTTTTAATTTCATTGGGGTACTTGGAGCAGCTCCTTTAACTGGGCTAAAAGCCAGAGAATCTGTGCCTTAATTCAGAGGGAGACTTGGAGACCTAGGAACAACATAGCAATTCTAGAACTGATGGAGCTAGAGGTGAATTAAATGTTTTTTTTAAATTAAATTTTATGGGAAACAATTTAAGCTTTCTCTTGGAAAAAATAAATTTAAAAATATAACTTATTTTCATGCTTTAAAGCAGAACTGATATATAAAATAGCAGGAGATTTGTATAGAACTCTGAATATAATTTCTTGTAAGATACAACCAGTGCATTCTACCTGTTTCAAGTATATTAGAACAGAACAGAACAAGGAACAGAACAGAATAGAATAACAGAGTTGGAAGGGACCTTAGAGGTCTTCTAGTCCAACTCCTGCTCAGGCAGGAAACCTGTACCATTTCAAAGCAATGATTGTCCAATCTCTTCTTAAAAACTTCCAATGTTGGAGAATTCACAACTTCTGGAGGCAAGTTCTTCCGCTGGTTAATTGTTCTGTCAATATTTTTGGGGGGAAACCAAAAGTAATGTTTTCCTGCTGCTAAAAAATTCCCAGATCTTACTTCGTTTGCTTTGTGGTGTTTTAAATGTTAAACCAGGGATCAGCAACTCATGGCTCTGGAGCCTTTTCATCCCTCTGCTGCGTCTTCCTGTCACTCAAAATATGTGTCACAACTGCCAATGTGCAACATTCGCGGCATGTGTTTTATTGAGCTTTTCGATCCCTGGTGGGCCAACCATAGATAAATCCAAGAAAAGAAAAGTTTCAGAAGACAACAGAAAATTTAAATCAACTACATATGCTAGTTTTGTAGCCGCTCAGGAAGGAAGGATTTTGTGGCTCCTGGTATTTTCGCTTCTTTGAGAAATGGGTCCAAATGGCTCTTTGAATGTTTAAGGTTGCCACCACCCCCCCCCCCCAGGTTAAACATTGTGGATAGTTATATTAATTTTCCTGGTTTTTCTTTATCCTCCTAGTTTAAACAAAAGCTTCAAGAAAGAGAGCAAAAAATTGTAGAAAGGCTATTTACTGGTATTTCAGGATGAATCAGAAGGATCCAAATTTCAGCTGATCTGTAGTAATTCAACCGCATTAACAGAATTAAACGCAGGTGAATTAAAAGTCCCTGTGCCGGCAAAAATTCCTCCAGGCAGTAGTTGTCTTCTACCTTGCTAGTTTCTTTGCAATTGCCACAAGAGTGAAATCACATCTGGCTCTCTCTCCAAATGAAGAGTGACAGGGGTGATGAGGATTGTGGATATTGCAACAGTATTTCTTTGGTAGCAAAAGCTGTCTGTCTGGTAAGATTTAGCAGGCAATAAAGATTTTTCAAGAAATACAAAGCTAACTTTGAAAAGTACAGAGGAACTCCAGGGGAAAAAATGTTAATGCAGTCTCTGAATCATATATCCTTTGCTCTAGACATCCCTTTCGTGTATTATAAAATATCTATCAATAATAATTTCATTTGTTCACTCAAAGGTCCTTTTTAGAAACCAATAGCTTACAAGGTGTCACCTGGAAGATGTGGGTATTTATAAAATTAACTGCAACTTCCTCCCCAAGAGCTCTGCTTAAATAGCTATAAAGATGTAATTAATGGAGAAAAAGGAATATGAGCACAGATTAGTCTTTCCTATATGCCTATTAACTTTCCAGCAGAAACTTACATGTAAATATTATAGTTTTGTGAAGAAATCTGGAATAGAGTTAATCTCCAAGAGTCTTAGAATAGTGAAGAAAAATTCTGTGCTAGATTCACAACAGAGTTTGAGCAGTTCAACCATCTTCTATTGGGCGGACCATTTAATTTATTAGAATTCATGGTTACCTATGCCTTTGGGGCTAATGTTAAAGTATAGGCTCTCTTCTAGTAAATAAATGTTAAAGAATTACCACAGCTCAGTGATAGTGTCCATGTTTGGAGAAGGTCTAAGGCAGTGATGGTTAATCTTTTTGGCACCGAGTGCCGAAACTGGAGCATGCTTGTGCCAGAGCACCAAATCCCGGAAGAGACCAGCTGGCTGGTGTGCATACGATGGCATGCGTGCCCACAGAGAGGGTGCTATGTGCCACATCTGGCACGCGTACCATAGATTTGCCATCACGGATCTAAGGGGTTCAATCTTCAACATTTGATATAAATACTGGAACATGTAGCACTATCTGGATATAGCAAAGTAGAAGCGCAAGAAATGTAAAAAAAAAATCACTATATTTAAAGACCTGCATATAGAATTAGAATTGTGGCAAAAGAAAGCAGAGATACTGCAAATAGTAGTAGGTGCGTTGAATGCAATCCTAAAACATCTGGAATACAACTTGAACATGATTGGCATTGATAAACACACCATCAGTCAATTGCAAAAGGCTGCTTTACTTGGAAGAGCTTACATCTTGTAACAATATCTTTTAACAGTGCCAAATATACCAACTTGGGTAAGGAATCAACAGATGGATAAAAATGCCAAAGTCTAAACATTTAGGTGACTGTGCAACCAGTCATATTAATAATAATAACAATATGAAGGTAAAATCAGTGTGTTCAACATGTATCAAACAACAGTAGTAGTAAAAAGGTTGAAATAATTGACCATTTGAACAGTGGCTGCAGCAAAATTTCAAAACTAACCATGTAGCATCATGACTAAGTTGCCAGAATTATTCATTGGAAACTTTGGATTTGAATATAATAAAAACTATTGGGACCATCAAAATGAGAAAGCTTTGGAAAATGAGCAGGACTTTAAAAGCTAAACCTGTTCATAACTTTCCTGATATAACAGTTATCAAAAAGAGAAAGTCTGGTTCATTGATGTTGATACTCTGGTATTACTAGGATTGAGGAAAAACAATTGGAAAAACATATAAAGTATTGCAACTTGCAGATCAAAATTGAATGCTCACAAAAAAAGAAAACTGTTATACCAGTCATGATTAGAGCCTTCAGAATAATTCCTAAAGAACTTTTTTTGATGACTGGGTAGAATTTATCAGATCTGAACATCCTAATTTTACAAAAAAACAACAACACTCACTTTGGAATTAAGACTATACCTTAATAATTTTTGTCTCCCTGGTTAGGACCTGAATACTTAAGTGTCCATCAGTCCTAGACTGTGAATCTAACTATAGATTACCCGTACGTGATACTAACATCACAAGCATGGAAATTATAAAAGAAATAATACAACCTAAGAAACTTTCAAACTGTAATTCTTTAGGGTTCTGTCACCCTACCTTTAAAACCCTTGGTCAGTTATAGCAAATTGAATGCATGATCTAGGAACCATATTTATTACTCAACCTTGTTACTACATTTCACTATTGTATGATCATGGATAAAAAGGAGAAAAATAAACTGCACTGCTTTGCTTCTTAGTATATCAAATGTTCACTTCTGAAAAATAATGGAAGCAGAAAATATGAATCTATTATACGCATACACTCTCTGATGATTCAGTTGACGATGGAATGATGTACGCTAATGTAAAACTCAAGCTTTTCTCCTGATAAGTGACGACATATTAAAAAATGTTTTAACTGCAACTGCATAGAACAGGTTGACATTGTTTTGCCATAAATCTAAAGCTTTCTTAACCAAGATGCAGTGGAGAGAGTATTGTAAACATGTTTAGTGTATGAAGACCCCAAAATTAACCTTTATTTGGAATCCACTATTGGTTCAAATCACAACTCCCTTTTTGTATATTAAACTTTTAAGGATATCAATGGCAAGGACCCAGTTGTCTATATTTCCTCCCTCTGTTATGAATATGTGTAGTTGAGATTTGCAAGATTAGCTTCAAAAACACAGTCACACACAGAAACTCATTTCCTCATGCAATGCAATGAAGGAAATAAATTTAGAAGTTTTCTCTTTCCAAGTTTTCTCCTTTCAAAGATGTATTTTAATTTGCTGCTGTTTTGGAAAAAGTTTGTTTTATATACTGTGATCTTTTTTGTCATTGAACTTACATTATTTTCAAGTAATTTAATATTTTTCAGGCTTTTTGATAGATTTAATGATGGATTTATGTTATTGTGCTGTTGTTTCTTTCGTCCTGTGTATTTTCTTAACCCCTTTTATACAAAGCTAATATTAAAGCAGAAAGAAATAAGTGAATGATGCACTTGCAAAATAAAAATAATAAAAATAATATTAACAAACATTGATCTCCAGGTCCTATCAGAGATATATAGCTATTGTGACAGCGGAAAAAATAATTGGTACCCAAACACAAAATCAAGATAATATGTATGCATGCCTGTATGTAAGGAAAGAAGGAAGCATATCTACAGGTGATTATATGGTTTACCATCTTTAATATTTTTTCAACTTAACTTAAAAATATAAAAATAAAGCAATCTTTCTCCAAAATAGTATTGTTTTGTTTCTGATCATATTCCTTCTATCTCCTCGTAATTGACTGTGTCGATTACTCTAAAAGCTTCTGCTTAAAAGGAGTGACTGTAATCCACTTTTTAAGTGACTATGAATTATATGCACACAGAATTAGATTGAACCCACATACATTAGGCTAAATGGCAAGAAACAGTATGGAGGGCATGACCTTCCTGAAGCTTATTTAGTTGGTACCAATTTATAGATCTCCCCCAAATCATTGAATTTTTTGTTTAAATTACTGATTCAATTCTAACACATATATTAAGTCTTCAGGGCAGAAAACAAGGATAGGGTTATTTTATATTTGAGGAAATTAAACATGAAAGCAATGGATTCAGGTCTACTGACTCTGCCGTGATGGAAGAAGGAATGGATGTTAGACAAGTCATTTTCAAGGAATTACTGCCCTGCGCAGGTAACAGATTGAAGGGTTCAAGAACTAACAATCCTCCCGGCTGTTTGCCCTAAGCTGCATAAGTGAAGCATGAGATTTGTGGGATAGACTAGGCATGGAGCCAGGTGGCTGATTTTCTGTTTATATAAGCAATCACTTTAAAAGGAATACAAAAAGCATTTTAATTTTTAAATCATTGTTTTTTTTTCCTTTTCCCATTACATAGTAACAGATGCCTGACAGCCTTGATTAATAGTTTTTCAGGAGATGCTTTTTGTCTTGTTACAAAGGTTTAATTTGCAAACTTTATATCACTGGCTTGAAAGGGAATGGATAGCAAATGTGCAAGAGAGATAGAGAGAAGTTGGGGTTAATTTTAATGAAAGCAATTAGAACATATTGCATTGGGACAGTACTATGTCCTCTCCCTAAACTGAACACATAAGTGAAAAATGAAGCAACATTATGATATGTTTGTTTTCAAGGCATCTCTTTTATCAAACCAGCAATGACCTGTATCTTAACCATCCGTGTTATGACATTAGCGACTTCGCTTAGTTTTCTAATTTTGCTGAAGTAGTTGCATTTAAGGAACCCATGGAAGACAGAGTTAAAACAAAACGAGAAAGAGATTTTTCACACTCTCTGTGTGTATATTTCACACATGCATGCACTCACACACAGACACATTTCTCTGAAGAATGGTGTGAGATTTCCATGCCTGGGCTTTAACACATAAAATATTAACAGCCAATTTTCAGCGGTACTTCTGTCACTTCCATTATCATTCTACACATCCGGAGTGATAATGGACTTGGTAAATTGAGGCCTTGAGACCACTAGGGTTTTCACCTAGAGTACTATTCTTCACCAGAGGTGATGCAGCTAAATGTTAATGGCATCAAAGTGCAGCATCTTACAGTACATAATAGAAGCCATATTGGATTGGGAAATAAAAGATCTGGGTTACAAAAGATCTTGCTTTGAATAACATTGAGATGACACTGGTTCTTGAGATTTACATTTTAATTTAAAGAACTGTCAAAGACTATGGATATCTACTGAATATCATTATATGTATGTGTGGATTTATGTGTGTGGAAAAGAGGCTTTTGATTTTGAGCATGTTCTTATAGTACGTTCTGTCTCTGGATGTGATGGCCATAAATAAGTGTTCCCACTACGCAAAATGCATTCATGGGTATTCTTCCAGGTTGGGAAAATGTGGCAGAACAGTCTAATTAACCTCAAACTGCAGCCTTTTGGCCCGCCTCACAATTTAGTCTTCTTTATGGAATAAAAATATGAAGAATAATGATTTTTTTTAATTAAAATGTGACAGCAAAATAGACCGCTTGTCAGGCACTGACAAATTTGGGGGCTGACTTCCAGCATGTCAATTACGTTCAAGGATGATATCCAAAGTCAGCCTCATAAAAGCTAGTCAGGTGAAAAAAATATTAATTCAAACTGAAGTGAATTCCATAGATTTCTCTCCAGCTTTACCTGAAGGACTGGCCAAACAACTTGTAAAGTGTTATTATTCCTATCCTGAAACTTATAATTAAAATAAAACAAGAACAGTCTGAATTAATGATCTCTTTTTTACTTTATACCTAAACTCTGCCTTTGGTACACAAGAGAAAAATATCATCCATGCTAACACAAAATTCAATATATGGTTGCCTTAAACTGTTTGAATATAAGCGTCCCTTGTTTTTATAAAATGGAACTTAGTTTCTATTTAACCATATACTAATTCATTCTGTTTATTTATAAAATTAGTCTCTGTTAATAAATTTTTTATATACTGTATATTCTCTCCCTCTCCCAATTGTTCTTTTCAACAATGTCTGACTCAAGAGAATATTGAGGCTATTTGGGAAGATTTTATTACTGACCATTTTTGTATTTAAGTTATTGTTATTATCTTATTTATATTTGACAGTGTTTTATATTTATTGTGTAAAGTCCAGAGAATTTCTCTTGGTGGCATAGAAGTCCATTGAATCAATCAAGGGCTACAACTATTGGGCAATAACATTTTAGATGAACATTAGATTAGAAATTTCTTCTTTGTTGCCATGTAATTGTAGTACAGATTTCTCCAATCCAGCTCTTGTGGCTTGCACATTAAAACTACAAAGTTTCCTTCTTGTCCTATGCTTAGTAGTCCATCCACAGATGGGATCTTAAGGAAAATATCCATGGCATAATTTTTAATGACAATAAAATCCCTTTTGAAAAACGCCCAAATTGGACTGAGTAGTGCCTATTTTTGGTGAATGCTTGCAAACATACTCACAAAAGCTCCATGGTGATGGAACACATTATCTAGAACAGGGGTATCAAACTCGAGTTCATTGAGGACCACGTCAGGGTGGCTACAATATGGCTACAACTCTACATTGTGTTCAGTTTTGGGCGCCACAATGTGGATACTCTAGAACAGTGGTTCTCAACCTCCCCAATGCCGCGACCCTTTAATACAGTTCCTCATGTGACCCCCAACCATAAAATTGGTGTCTCGATTCCTAAGACCATCGAAAATATGTGTTTTCCGATGGTCTTAGGTGACCTCTGTGAAAGGGTTGTTCGACCCCCAAAGGGGTTCCAACCCACAGGTTGAGAACCACTGCTCTAGAAAGAGTGCAGAGAAGAGCAACAAAGATGATTAGGGGACAGAAGCTAAAACATATGAAGAACGGTTACTGGGACTGGGTATGTCTTGTTTAATGAAAAGAAGGACTAGGGAAGACATGATAGCAGTGTTCCAATATCTCAGGGGCTGCCACAAAGAAGAGGGAGTCAAACTATTCTCCAAAGCATCTGAGGGTACAATAAGAAGCAATGGGTAAAATCAAGGAGAGAAGCAACCTAGAACTAAGGAGAAATTTCCTGACAGTTGGAACAATTAATCAGTGGAACAACTTGCCTCCAGAAGTTGTGAATGCTCCAACATTTGAAGTTTTAAAAAATATATTGAATAACCATTTTTCTGAAGTAGTGTACGGTTTTCTGTCTAGGCAGAGGGCTGGACTAGAAGAACTCCAAGGTCCCTCCCAACTCTATTATTCTGTTCTGTTCTAGTTGGACCATAGAAGTTGAAGGGCCTAAAGGTGTAGAAACATGTGCTTTTTATCCTCTGTGAGTACTAATAATTTAAGTTCAAAATGGCAAATTTATTCCTTTCCTCTGTACTATGAAAAATGGCATTCATAGTATCTACACATATAATAATTAAAAATAAATTACCATGAAATTAAGAGTATATATTCCCAAATAAGTACATTTACAATCACTCTATAACTTTTAACAAGGCAATTTATTGTTTTTCTAGGTATCTACTTTTATGTCTTAGTCATAGATTGAAAGTTCTGGTCTTCAAAACTCTCTGAAGTTATATAATGACCGATTAGTTTCATAAAGTTTTCATAGACTTGAAGTGAATTCTGTGTAGTAATTTCATATGTTCTCTTCTGAGTATGATTCAATCTAGATCCTGTTTGATATTTGATTAGATATCTGGGCTCCTGGCTTTTCAAACATGGGATTTTTATGGAAACTGCCTATTCTATGGAGTGAATTGTTTTAGCATTTTTCTTGCTTGTTGTTTTAATTATAGTTTTGGTTTTTTTAAAAATAAATAAATATGTATGCCATCATGCTCAGTTTTTTTTTTAATTGAAGGTAACCCAGAAGTGTTTAAACTGTTATATAACTGTATCTATTATGTGCCATTTGTAATTAATTAGTATGCCATATATTATTTCTACTAAATTATAATCTGCAGTGATACCTGAAATAGAAAAGGATTCTAAGTATGCATGCATATTTATTGTGTGTATATGTCCCCATTTGTATATGCAAAGATATCATTTTAGCTGTAATCCTACAATATAACAATATATTTATTTATACTTTACATGTTTGGACATACAGAAAAGAAGTATTCTGGTTAAAATAATCTTCAACCCCTTCTCCTCCTCAAAATGAGTTGAAAGAAAGAATAGAAGATGTAATTCAGAATTAAGAAACAAATTTTAGACGCTTTCATTTTGTAATATGTAGGCAAATGTGAGTATAGGAACAGCCTCCAAAATCACATGTACTGAGAAATGTTGACTTTTTGGGTAAGAAACCATGAGCTTTCAAAATTAAGTTATTTTCTTTCAAGAAGAATGCACACATTAACTTTCCTTCCTTCCTTCCTTCCTTCCTTCCTTCCTTCCTTCCTTCCTTCCTTCCTTCCTTCTGCCAGTGACTTAAATTTCTGGACTTTTCAGTCAATCGTCAAGGAACCATGCATATCTAGGATCCCTATGCCAATGCTGACATCATAAATTTGAATTATGTTGATCATATGCTTCTTTACATGTTTTAGAAAAAGTATCGTGAACACACAAGTATTTTAACTATTGCATACTTCTGTATATAATGTGATCTATGGAATGATTAATTTCAATCTCAGTGCCCAAGCTACAATATTGCCACCTGGTGGTATTTAATATATTATAAATGTCTAATTAATCTCATTTGGAAGTTATATGCAAAAAAATTAGAGAAACAATAACAGTTAAGATTTCTCATGTCTACTGGGGAATCTACTGTATATCTAATATTGTAGATAAAAAAAAATCTAGAAGTGCTTTGTCAAAGAAACTAAAATGGTGAAAATAATTTGTTTCTAGATTTGTTCTGTGTGGTGAAATCTACCAATGTCTAAATATTCAGATGGTTGGTAGTTCAGTGAGCTACATATTCCTTTTGATTTACACATATTTATAGCTTTTAATAAAAAGAATAAAATGTAGGAGATAAACTTTGACATGGCCATCCAACCAAAATTATATATTCACAGTAATATATTTTCCATATTTTAACTAGAAAATAAAAAAAATGTTGTAGGTCATCTTGGAAAACAAATCATTTAGAAACATTTCAACTTGAAATGTTTCCCCAAAAATATTTTTGGGTAGTATTTGCTTAAAGATTCTTCACTTAACAAGCATTAAAAGTTACAAGGGATCCCAAACATATGACTGCCATATATTCATCCTGATAACAAAGTTTGCATTTTGGGTACTTGGAACCATCTTACATTTATGATTTAGGGATTTAAGGGGAGGTTATTTATTAAATACAGAAAATGAATAAAGCTATCTTACTTGCAAAGTATCAGTGAAGCAAAATAAAGTTCTAGAATCCATTGAAATGAAGTCTGCTTTATAAATAGTTCATTAGTGAAGTCATGGAACTTGTCTAGGCTGATTGAGACATATATGAAGTAGATTTCCTTGATTTGAATTGGCCCCTTTTTTTTGGTCTGGAAAAGGATTAGGTTATAAGGAAGAACGGATGTTCCAATTTCCTTTACAGCATTACGTTTCTTGCACAAATATGCTTTTCCTTGTAAATGTTGGCTATCCATTTTGTTATCTGTGACAACTTTGGATTCATTTGCTCATTCTGCCGTGACCAACTGCAGCTTCTCCTCATGAACACTGTAAATTTAGTTTGATTATTTATTTGTAATATCCTCCACTTTGGGATGACAGATAACAATTTAACAGCTGGTTTAGTTAAATGGTATGAATGAAATAAATGAAAATTCATTTAACATGGGAACATTTAGCTGTAGTTGATGCATCTAGTAATGTGATTAGTCTTGTTCTATGTCAGGGATGTCAAACTGGCAGCCTGCGGGCCGGACGCGTCATGCGCAGGCCACGCCCACGTAGCTCCGTGAATGGGGGAAATGTCATGAAACATGTCATGACGGCAACGTGATGTGAGTTTGACATCCATGTTCTAGGCAAATATGAAACATAATTTATTTTAGGAATGATAGTGTTTTATTCAATAGATTTCCAATTGAGACGAAAGCAACTTAAAAGAAAACAAAAGTGTTATAAGTCTTTAAATTAGGATCTTAATTGAACCCAGAACGTATGTACTAAGCAGAGAGTTGTTAAGTTAATTTTGCTCCATTTATGGCCTGTCTTTCCACAATTGTTAAGTAGTTAACAGTTGTTAAGTTATTACCATTGGCTTCTCCGTTGACTTTACTAGTCAGAAGTAAAGAAGTGTTATTTCATTTCGGGTTAGGACTTCAAGAGACGATACAAAAACATCATAACTCTCATCCAGCGAGGAGAGTATGATATAAACTTGATGTAACTCCTGGAAAACCCCTTTCATGAAGGTTAAATTGGCTAACATATCTCCACGTTTCAGAAGACATGCCCTAAACAGTTTGCGTGTAAGATGTACATGTTACACGCAACATGTGTCACACACATAAATCCTCTTCAAATTCTCCCAACATCTTGCAGCAGAATTTTCTCCACGAATATGTATTAATTGTTGGTCATTCAGTGTTAGACCAATAATACACAACGCCCGTTCGTTTGCATCGCTGAAAATCTGCTATCTTCTTCTCTGTTGACTTTACTTGTCAGAAGGTTACAAAAAGTGACCACAAAAGGTGATTACATGACCCGGGACACTGCAATAATTATAAATACAGGTAGTCCTGGACTACAATAGAGCCCAAAATGTCTGTCTCACCACATTTTATGACCTTTCTTGCCACAATTGTTAAGTGAATCACTGCAGTTGTTAACTTAGTAGCAAGGTTGTTAAGTGAATCTGATTTCCCCATTGACTTTGCTTGTCAGAAAGTCATAAAAAGTGATCACATGACCCCAGGATACAGCAACAGTCATAAACAAGAACCAGTTGTCAAGCATCTGAATTTTGATCACATGATTATGGGGATGTTGCAAAGGTCATAACTGTGAAAAACAGTGAGAAGTCACTTTGTTTTAGTGCTGCTGAAACTTTGAAAAGTCACTAAATGAACTGTTGTAAGCCAAGGACTACCTGGACATGCAAGTTGCCTTGCATTCAAATTTTGGTTACGTGACCATGGAATGCTGTAACAATTGTAAGTGTGAAAAATGATTCTAAGTTGTAACTGTTGTAATGGTAATTAAAAATAAGGTTGTAAGTCGATGCCTACTTGTACTTATTTTTTACACATTTCAAGGAAATATACAGATTTTGCTTCTTAGTAAGTCTTCCAAATATATATTTTAAAAATCCTGACATTTATTATATGTAAAACAGTTATTTTCTACCTTTCTGAATACTCAATTGTTAAACAGTCCCTTAGAGATAAGAAGTGAAGCATCTAAATTGAATAACTTACTAGAAATACTAAAAATAAAAAAAAATATCAGGTAAATCAGGATTTATTTATTTATTGCATACAGGGATGGTAATCACCTACCTTCTCTACCAGTTTGCAAACGTCCACCTTCCGCGCATGCGCTTTGCCTAAAAAGGGGGCCTAAATGGGATGCCGTAGAGCCAGAGCGGTTGAGCAGGGTCACCCGCGATTTCCGCTACTGGTTAGGGGGGACAAGTCTGAACCAGTAGAATACCACCATTGAATGCATACATGGAATAGTTAAAAGAGGTCATTCAATGACCTGGCGTACAGTGTGATCTAATCTATAACAGATGGGATATGCTTTCAACTAGGAGTATTTGAATGGGAAGAAAAAGGCTGAGAGTTGAACCAATCAAAGAGTAGTGGCTATATGTCCAGAAACCAACTGAGTCCAAGACCCACGGCCACTACGCCTTGCTTGGATTAAATAATTTACTATCAAATCATAAATACAGTAATAATCATTATCTATGTAATTTTGCAATTGTGGCTCCAATTTATCTAATTTATCTTAAGGGGTGCCTTTGTTTATTTAGTCATTATTTGACTGACTGTATTTGAGTGGTGTGGTGGCCTAGCTGTGAAGCTAATCACCTCCCGTTCGGAAGTTTGAGAGTTTAATCCTAGGTAGCGGCAGATATTTCTCTCTCCATGGGCTGTGATCTCCACATGTTATCAGGAAGTAAACACTCCACTCCATCCAGTTGCCCCAACTCTACCCCGAATTACTTAAAAGATGAGTAAGTAATTCAGGGAGTTGTCTGACTGCATTCCTAATCATAATAGCTAAAACTCACTGGGGTCTAGAGATCAGTGCGGGCTATGATTGTAATTTTAGTTAGCATGTATATCCTTACTTTAATTGGTAAATGGCATCAAGATAAAGTTTTAGTCCACTTTGCAGGGAACTTTGCAGAAAATACTTGAAGATGTAGCAGGGCATTAAAAATTGCATTAAATTAATATGTGAGTGAAGGAGATGCAATTTTAGTACAATTAAAGATAAAGAGATATTTAGCGGTTTCTATTAGAAAAGCTCGGGCGTATTTGTGTTTGTCTTTCCTTAAGCAACGGAGACAAGAGAATCACTTGATTGACAAGGTAGATATTTCCGCATTGTTGACTTTGGAAGTTATGAATTCCCTAGAAAAAAGGGAAAGAAGGAATAATGCTCCTTTTTCACCATAGAACAGACACAGTGTTTTTCTTTTCAGTAAGCAGAATGAAATCTGCTCATTTTGTTAACAGAATTGGGAATATAATGAAGTCTTTTTTCCACTGCTCTGCCATTATCTCTTACTGTAAACTAAATTATGGCAAAAATTGTGGAATTAATCACTTGAAAATTACAGACCTCGGGCTACTTGCTAAGTATTTTGGCACTGTTTTTATTCTGAGGATAGAAAACAATTTGGAAGTATTGTTCAGGATGTGCCAGTTAAACTTCCAATCCACCTTCCTGTCTGATTGGTTTAGATCTTACCATTAGGAATGACTAAGTGTGATTGAATAGCATTTCAGTGATTATATCCACCTTTATCAGCTTCATTGCTAAATGAAGTGGGACAGGAAAACTAATTATAGTTCAGCTTTAGAGGGTGGTTCATGTTTCTTGGTTCACTGATTTTACAAAAGAAATTTGTACTGTCTGCTTGAACAGTCCTTAATTCATTTTTTAATGGACATGTTTGTTAATTCTTTGTTCCCTGTTTTAAAATATAATGTGATCCTTACCTTTCAGAGAAGTTATTTGTAATCTCTGAAGATTCCTCATTTTGATAGCAACTGGGATAACTTGGTGAGTGATTCAAAGTGCAAGCTTTTTCATTCTTTAATTGCAAACCAGGTAAAATAATTTGTTTTAAAAATTAGACATGGTTTTGTTGCTGTCAATATTGACATCAAGGACTGAAGGATTTTTAATGTAACATTAATTGCATGTTTTATATTTCAAGTAATTATATTCTTTATCTATTAGCTCAGAGTTCCCCAAACTTTTCCGCTTTATGGAGTGGTGGGGTGGGGACGGAGCGGCCAACAAGCACATGCACAACTCCATGCTAAAGGTCCTTCAGGCACCAAATTATGGAAGAAAAACCATCACGTTTTCCTCAAGCTATATAATGAGCAATATTTATCAGTGTCAAGCATAAAAGTGCCCAGTCTCAGTTGCATAACTTTGGAAGAAAAAGAAGTTAATAATGAAATGTTGACAGATATTTCAGCTGCCTTAAGGATCCTGACAAGCTTAATTGAAAGTAATGATCTCATGCATTCACAAAAACTTTTCAAAATTCAAACTCTGCTCCATGTAAATGGAAGTTTAAAAGTGTTTTGCTATACTTTGAAAGCATGAAGATGATCTTTGTTCTTTTTCTAATTTCATGCCATGCTTCATTTGACTCCAGCTGCAGTTTGATATGAAAAAATAGACATAAATAGAGTTTTCAGATCCATATTGTTTTTTTAAAAAGAATTTGTTTTCTTTTTTAAAAGTTTAATTGCGCATGGCATAATGGAAATGATATAGGTATTAAATTGCTTTACAAATTTTTCACTGCTGGTGGGAAGCAATTTTTTTTTTAGATTCTTGTCTCTGTCTCTGTACTTCTGCATGATATTAGTTTTACTCTCAAATTCATCAGACTTTTCCTTGAAAATTATATAATATTAGGAAAGGTGGAAAAAGGAAAGTGACAGGAAAAGGTAGCGACTTAAGTACAGAAAATTCATTCATAAATTCATCATCAGGAGCTCTGAAGAGGCAGAATGTACTGGGAACAGAACATTTGTGTGGTCATTAAGAGATGACACCGATTTGATGGCAAAATCTCACAAAAATGTGTTTCTTTGACATCATTGTATCTGATAAAAAACAGATAAAGATGCAGATACCATTAACTAAGGAATTTTGGCTGGTGGTATCCAGAAAAGACTTCTTTGCCATGATTCCTGTCCTCTGGAACATCTTACGCCCAGAGGGGAGGTTGGCCCTGAAGTTTTATAAGAGCCTTAAGACCTTGCTCTGCCAAATAGATTGGGAACCCAACTGGGAGCTTCATACTGGAGGTTGTTGACTAATTAGAATTTAACCTCACCTCCCCCACCCATGTCCAACTCCCTTCTTTCCAGCTCCATAAGTCAAGGACTACCTATACATTCTTGCTTAATGCAGTGTTGTTTTTTATTGAAGATGTCTTGCCACTGTTTTTAATAAACATTATTCCCAGAAAAAATGGGATTATAGCTAAAATGTTTGGCAATCTGATTTTACAGGTAAAATTTAAAAAATGCAACTTATTGAAAGATGAATGTACATGAATAATAAAGCTCACTTTTATCATCGTGATTCCCTAGAAACCCTTCTGAACCACTATTAAAAATACAGTTGAACATGTGCAGTGGTGGGATTCAAATAATTTAACAACCGGTTCTCTGCCCTAAGGACCAGCTGGGTAGGCAGGGCTCAGTGGTCATGTGACTGGGTGGGCATGGCCAACTCAATGTCACGTCGATGGGTGCTTCGTCCTAGCTGTTACAATGTAATAAAGATTAACCGGAGAGGCAGTTTCTGTAAGCAGGGCAATAAAGATTAGGCTATAATGTTTCCAGACCAGAATGTTTCCTTCCTGCCTTCCTTACAGGATTAGCCCTGTAAAGTGGGGAAAAAACAAAATGAGATTTCTTCCAACAACCAGTTCTCAGAACTGCTCAGAAACTTCTCCCAAATAGGTGTGAACTAGCTGAATCCTACCACTGAATGTATGACTGAATCCTTAAATCAAGTGTTCAGTTCTAGTTTTATGTGTGGGGAAAAGAAATAGCAAGTGGCAACAGTTTGCACCCAGATCTTGACTGATTTTGAAAACTCTGAACGAGATCAAACTTTGTTAGTATTTAGATAGGAGAAAATCAGGAATTCCAGATTTTCAGGTAGACCGGGAAATTTTAAAAAGATTGTGGAAGAACATAGTGGCAAACTTTTCAGTGCTGATGCTGAGAGATGCCAGAAGTTAAATCCAAGTGAAAAATAGTTCTTTTAACAAATACTTGGTTTGAGCTTTGGAATTCTGATTGGAACAACCTTTTTAGAAATAATCTGTTTCCTGAATAATTCAGTCCATCATTTTTCCCCTGTTTCTTTTCTCAACCCATCAATAGAAAAAAAAATTATATGCTTTTGTCAAGCCTCTGCGAAGGGAGTTGAGATGTACAAAAAAAAAAACCCCTCCTGATGGATCATGCACCATGTTTGAAAGAAGGAGAAAATATGTTCTCTTCTTCTGTTCCTGCTGAGTGTTGTTATTTTTCATTCAGATGGCTGAAGCCAGATGCAGTTGTTTACAATGCCAATTTTAATAATTAAAAGCTTTATTCCCCGGCATAATTTGTATGCATAAATTCCGAGATTTAAATTCTGCAGGCTAAGAAGCATTACATCTTTATTTGGACAGCAGCACACAAAAACGTTTGGTTTGCTGACTCTCTGGCTATGAACCAGGATGTGACTCTGGCAGGTGGAAATAAGGAATGTGTTTCACCGAAGGACATGGGCAGCCTAAGAATGAGCAAAGATGCCATTGTGGGCTGAATCACGTCTTTGTATCTTTCTGAGCAAGTGAGCAGATCTGCCGTGATGTGCTACGACAGTCTGGCAGAATGTGGCCAAGATTTCAAGGGAACAACCATTCCTTGGGGTTGCTGTAGAAGCTCCTTGCACAGATAGTTAATTCTGGGTTGGAAAAAACAGATTACATAGTGCTGCTCATAAGGAAAATAAAAAGATTCTTTAAGTGGAAAATGTGCCAATTAAAACACCTGAGGGAAGCCAGAAGAGAAAGAGGTGCACCTTATCTCAATTTCTTTTTTTCATGGCACTTGCCATGAAAGTAGTGTGTAGGATTGCTTTTGACATCTTTCTATAATTAGTTCTTTTGCTGCAATCTTTGTGGGTAGGGAAATGTTTCCTGTAACACGCTGACACAGATGAAAAGGAAGAAATATAGAGAGCTGTTTAATTGACTCCAGTACAATCTCATTAAACTTAAGCTTTCTCCAGCAGCAGTAGGTCGTGGCAGTGACCAAGGACTGTGAATTCTGCTTTGGCAAAATGCACAATGGCAGAGAGCATGTTCAAGTGGGAGATACTTCAGCAGAATCTGTAATTTCACAGTGCATGCACCTTTGGCATTGTGGGTTAGAAGCCAAGTCCAGAATCTCCAGGTAAACAAGATAAAAGAGCAATATGTTTGCATTTACAGTAACTGGGATTTTACAGATGTTCAGAGAATATTTGAGCCAACATGGAAGCTACCGCCCCTCTACAACAGTGGAGCTTGGGTATTGTGTGGTGGTGGTGTGTGTGCGTGTGTGTGTGTTGTAGAACACACTGAAATATATGGTTACAAATATAAACACTTCAAGATTTCAGGTACATATAGAAGTGTTTATGGTTTATTGGTGTACTATAGTCTGATCCATGTTTATCGCCTGGTTTATAAAGATAGTTTAACATATTAAGACAAAGTGATTTTCATATTGATATTTTTAAACGTGACATAAGAGGTGGCGCAGTGGTTAAATGCAGCACTGCAGGCTACTTCAGCTGACTGCAGTTCTGCAGTTCGGCTGTTCAAATCTCACCGGCTCAGGGTTGACTCAGCTTTCCATCCTTCCGAGGTGGGTAAAATGAGGACCCGGATTGTTGTTGGGGGCAATATGCTGACTCTGTAAACCGCTTAGAGAGGGCTGAAAGCCCTATGAAGTGGTATATAAGTCTAACTGCTATTGCTATTTTAAAAAATAGTAGTACTGTTCTGAATGACTACCCCAAATTAGACAATTGATTCCATATTTATAAAAATTAATACTGTGTTTCCTCAAAAATAAGACAGGGCCTTGGCCTTATTTTGGGGGAGGTCTTATTATTTTTGAGATGCAGGAAATGGCGAGTGTGGTCACCTCATGGCTGCTGCTGTGTTGCAATATTTTCAGGGAGGGCTTATTTTTGGGGGAGGGCTTAGTTTAGTACATGCACTCAAAAGCCCAATTGGGCTGAAAATCCAGGGAGGTTTTATTTTCGGGAAAACAGGGTACTATTTGAAAAAGTAATATCATCTCCACTTAAACTGTATGGTAGATGCTCTAAGATTTACTGAGTTGATTATATCACTGATCATATAATTGCATTTTATGCATTATTTTAACCTCCTTTCTGCCAAGTGCCTTCCTGACATATTATGATGGCAATTTCCACCATTCCAAATACATTAAGATGGCAGTTTCCATAAATCCTGATCTAGAGCAAACTGCTAAATACATTTAAAATAGCAGAGTGTGTGATCACACAATCTTAGGATGCCGTGAGTATGAATATGGAATTCATATTTCAATGAATGTGGAATATTTTTTCTCTTGGAAAAAATATTGAAGCCTTATTATATATCATGTTAAGGTATGAAGTTTTATTATTGGATTTAGAGATACAGGCTGCTCAAAGACATTTCTGTAGACAAATGAGTTCAAAGCTGCTTAAATCTTCTCAAAATACATAAATAAAAATGAATTTCCCGCAGCATTTTGCTAGGCCTGAATTTCTGGAAGATTTAAAATTAAAGTAAACTCTTACTTTAAGAGTGAATAAACACTTAAGTAAGATAGGTGCATACAAGTACCAATTCTAGGTTTTTTCCTCCCTGCTCAGGCCTTGAAATTGAAATAAAAATACATCAATATTCATGTTGCCTAAGTTGCAAAACAGATTAATAACAGAACTGAAGCAGCAGCAATTAAAACATGAAGACATCATTTTGCCAAAGCTAAGAGGTTCAAGCATTCATTGATTCAAAGAGAGAAAAAATAATGCTTATGTTTAAATTCTCCCTGAATGCGAGGTTATAAAGGCACTTAACTTTGGCTGATGTGTTAAGTGAGAAGAGCAGAGGGATAATTTTTCCCCCAGTTCAGGAAATATATAGTGGATTGGAGAACGCAGTGCAGATGTTTAGTTGTTATTGCCAAGGAACTGTTGCCCCTGTGAGCATCTGGATTTATTTCCTTGACTACCTGATCTGGATTCACTCACAGACAAGAGACTCATTTCCACTTAAGGCAGATACTACACAGGAAAAAAAATCTTTCATTGCTCATAGTCGTAATAAAGTCCATACAATACAGACTTCAACAATAAAGCTCAGGTTTCTCCTAAGCAGCTGCTAGCATTTCTGCACATTTTAAAGACCTTGTAATATCAAAGCTAATGGAAGGACATATGCTAGACAGTTGCTTTTAATGGAAGAATGGCTGAAAAGCTCTTATTAATATGGGACCCAATGAACTAAAGGTTTAAAAAATAAAATTTCTAGTCACCGTTTCCAGCAAAATGCCTGTTATTTTCAGTTGTTATGGTTTCTTGTTCCACATAGGAGAGCGGGAAAATATACTTTAGACACCTTATGTATTACAAGGGCACAGAGTGAATCGTGTGACATACAGAAGCGGCTAGAAAAGGATGCGAAGCAAAAGATCAGGCTCTTGCAGAAAATGAATAGACTTCTAGTTGGACAGCCAACATACAAGCAATAATGATAGGAGCTTTGTCGCTCTGCTGCTTTTGTCTACTTGACCTTTTACTCTGAAGGGGGTGGAGAGATTACAAAAGGTTTAACAGAATTGCTTTCAGTGCAGATTCATTGGTGGCCAAAACTTCATTAGGAAACTTGGACGCTGAAGAAAATGTGTCCTGTTCCAGTCCGTTGTTTGCTTCTTGTTTAACAGTACTTTGGAGTATTCATTTCACTGAGAATGCATAGTATAACCGTCACACATGAATGAAAGGAAATGAAGTGCATGGATTTGTTTAACTTAGGAGTATAGCTGTACATCACTCCATGTTTTCTGGGCACCATACAGATTTCAGAACAGAATAAGCTACTTAAAATGTGGTACAGTGAAACAGTGCAGAAAAGTAAAACTATACCATAAATGTTTGTTGATATGTGATGCAATAAGATAAATTAAATTAAACCTTTCATTGCTCATAGTCGTAATAAAGTCCATACAATGTGCTCATCCAAACTCTACAGTGATTTTAAAAACTGTAATTTCTCTAGGATGTCATTCTCCTCCTTTTGCTAATTTCAGAAGATGGAGGTTAGTGATGTCAAAACTTCACCAAACTTACTAGGTTTTTTTAGAAATACATCCACTAATTATACCATTGCTGTGAAATCACAATCCTGCCATAAAATTGTAGCCAAAGCTAAAGCAGATATCGAGATAAAAATACAACTTTTTAAAAAAAATTCCTGCAGAATAAAACATTTTTAAATACCATGGTTTTCGGCGTATAAGACGCACCGGAGTATAAGACGCACCAAGGTTTTGAAGGAGCAAATTAAAAAAAAGTTTTTGCACTCTGAAGACCTCCCCAAAATGGCCTGTTTTTTTATGAAAACGGGCCCATTTTTTGTAAAAAAGAAAGGGGGGGCATGCATAACCTTTAGGAGGCTTATAGAGTGTTCCTGGGGGCTGGGGGAGCAAAACTGAGCACAAAATGGCCTGTTTTTCACTCATTTCTGGCCTCCCCAGCACCTAGGAGCACTCTGAAAGCCTTCTAAAACCTATGCACAGCCATTTTGGTGAAGGGGTGGGGTTACAGGAGGCAGAAATGCTGTATTCAGTGTATAAGATGCACTCAGATTTTCAGCCTCTTTGAGGGAAAAAGTGTGCCTTATACTTCAGAAAATACATTAGGTAAGTAAAAGGAATAGGAAATTCACAGATGGACAAATAAGATGGAATTGTGGCAGACTTTCTCACAATATTCTGGGTACTAAGTGTGAGAACTGCTTTAGAAAACAGAACTTAAGACTGGAGACCTTGCCAAAAGTTCACACAGGTAATATAGCCGAGGTGGCGCAGTGGTTAAATGCAGCACTGCAGGCTACTTCAGCTGACTGCAGTTCTGCAGTTCGGCTGTTCAAATCTCACCGGCTCAGGCTCATCCTTCTGAGGTGGGTAAAATGAGGACCCGGATTGTTGTTGGGGGCAATATGCTGACTCTGTAAACTGCTTAGAGAGGGCTGAAAGCCCTATGAAGCGGTATATAAGTCTAACTGCTATTGCTATTGCTATTGCTATTGCTATATGATAGGACACTGGAAGAAAACAAATATTGCATGGCAATAAAGTGTTGTTTAATGTTTTAAATGAAATACATTGTTTTAAATGAAATACATTGAATTGAATCAGAAAAGAATAAGGGAATGTTTTAAAGCCTACAATTTACTAGGGAACATTTTTAGAGAACGATCATCTTGTGAGTTGCAAAAAGGGCAAAATGAAAAAAGAATATAAGAGGATTGTGAAAAGAATAAAGGGTTGGGGATTCTGGAGAAAGAATGAAGAAATGAAGATGGCTCCATGAAAAGTAGTGATGATGACAGTGAAGACTGGAGATCTGACAAGTGACCAACTCTTTCAACCTTTCTGGACAAAAGATAGTATGTGAGATCATCCACAAGTGCTCCAAGCAGTTGTTTCTCATGATGCGAGGACAAGATAGTGGTCCCCAGTGGATTTTAAGCCATAGGACAGTGATTGCTAACCTTTTTGCCATCGTGGGGGGAGAGGAGGGAGTCATGAATGTAGATGCCCATACCCATAACTCTGTGCACGACCCCCCATGCATGCATGCATGACCCACCCCACCTCACACATGTGTGTGCAACCCCGTGCTCCCTCCAATGGCACGGTAGACCCGTTTTTTGCTCTCTCGAGGCTCCAGACCCGTTCTAGGAGCCTCGGGAATGTGAAAAAAGCCTCCCCCCCCAGAGGCCTGTTTTCTGACTTCTGGCGAATCGGAAGGTCCATTTTTCGCTCTCCCCAGTTCCAGGGCCTTTCTAGGAGCCGGGGTGGGATGGCCTTCCTGGAGGCCCTCCAGGGGCCAGAAACGGCCCATTTGCTAACTTCTGGACAGACTGAGAGGTCTGTTTTTCTCTCTCCCCAGGCTCCAGAACCTTTCTAGGAGCCTGGGGAAGGCAAAAACAGCCTTTACCCCCCCTCCCCCAGAGGCCCTCCGGAGGCCAGAAATGACATGTTTGCCAACTTCCGGTCAGACCAGAAGGCCCCAAAATCAGCTGGGTGAAGCACACATGCATGCCGGAGCTGAGCTCACATGCCCACCAATATGGCTCTGTGTGCCAGCTGTGGCACACGTGCCATAAGTTCGCCATCATGGCCATAGGGGATGATCTTGCTCAAACTGCAGTTTGTGTCTTTCAAAGGACACAAACCTTACATACTTTGTTTTCTAATCACACACTGCTTATTAACTACTTTTCAGATATTAGTAACTTTTTGATCAACAAGTCTGAAACACCAGGGAAAGTCTGACATCACATTTTACTTAAAAAGACAGAACCTGAGCTGCGTGGATTTACAGACTACAAGAATGTCATGGAAAAGGCTATTACACTGGACATAGAAAAGAACCTGGCTGATATTTTAATAATTTAAAAAAGATACCTAAATAATTAACCAAGAGAGTACCTGGATAATTTGTATATATTTGAACTTACAAAAGAGTCATATTAAAGTATTGAGGAATCTTGTTAGAGGGAACAAAGAAAAAAAGTAATGAAATTGTACAATATTATTTTAGATTAGGACTGTTAGAAATAAAGGGAAGAACTATAAAGTTAATTTATTTGATCAAGGCTTAAATAGGCAGGTTGTTATTTCCAGTTATTCTTAATGGATTTTGCTGACACCAGGGCTTAAATGACAAAGTTTTATGGATTTGTTTATTGATCATAGATGGGATTTGTGAGGGGAGATAGTTTTCTGTAATTTAAGGGGAAAGTTACTAGAATTGTTTATACTTGCCATGGATACAGGCATTTTTAAATATTTCTTTTTTCTTTACGATATTATTACTTACATTTTCTTCCTTTGTGTCTTTTCATTTTTCCCTTTCCACCTTTTACTCTTTCTGTTTTTCTATCTTTATTCAGTTTGTATTAGCTTTCACTCTTTTAACTATACTCTTTAATAAAATTACTTGGGGAAAAAACAAGGGTTCAAGAACAAGGTTAAAAAAAGAAGCAGTTGAGGGAATAACTAAGAAGAACTTGGGCCTAATTGAAATCAGAACTGCTTTCATTTGGGGGAAAATGTTTTCTTAACAGATAGCTGCAGCCTTCTGCTTCAAGCTTTTTCTGATTAAATTAATGATGGTGGTGATAAGCTCCATTAATGTTGCCCTTTCTGGGGGAAAATATTTTTTACTGCGGGTTCCCTTTTCCATTTTTATCTTTCCCAATCTCAGGTACACACAGATCGAAGCCTTAATTGGGGTCAGAGCAGAGTAAGACAATGAGCTTTCCTTTATTGCTATGCAAATGTAGGCAATCTCTGGCATAAATATTTCATGTGTGTCAATCTTAACCCGCACAGTGCTTTGGCTACAAGCTTTGCATAGGAGGAGGAAACCTATGGTTGTTTTTGGAAAGAGATATCTTGCTCTAACCTGCTTTGTATCAGCGATCCTGCTAGTTGTGCACTCTGCAATTGACCTTGTACAGTTAGATATAAACTGATATTATAACTATTGGGGTCTCTGTAGGCTAATATCTAAAATCCATGCACTGTACAGGTAATCCTCAACTTATCATCACAATTGAGCCCCAGATTTCTGTTGTTAACTGAGACTTTTGTTAAGTGAGTTTTGCCCTATTTTACGATCTTTCTTGCCACAGTTGTTAAGTGAATCACTGCAGTTGTGAAACTAGTAAGAGGGTTGTTAAGTGAATCTGCCTTCCCCAGAATCTGAATTTTGACCGTGTGACTATGGGGATGCTTCAACGATTGTAAGCGTGAAAAACTGCCATAAGTAACTTTTCTCAGTGCTGCTATAACTTCAAATGGCCACTAAATGAACTGTTGTAAGTTGAGGACTACCTGTACTGAACTTTTATCAGTCCATATTCTACATATATTTATTTTAGTTAGCCAGTTTGTGATTTAAAAAATATCACTTTTATGCAGAGACATTCTAGATCAGGAGTGTCAAACTCGATTTCATTGAAAGCCGTGTCAGGGTTGGGTTTGACCTCAGGGGGCCAGGGGGCTGGCCAGGGTTGGCCTGCATGGCCAGTTCAATAACTGTTTTTGGCCATGATAGCCTCCTGCAACCCTCTGCCAGCAAAAATAGAGCTCAGAATGGCTTTCCAGGGCAGCCCCGCAGGCCAGATCTAAGCACCCCATGGGCTGGATCTGGCCCCTGAGTTTGACAGCCCTGTTCTAGATAGTTATGAATTCATTTATTTTTCCTCCAGTGCACATGATAGGAAACCAACATATGCAGCACAAAGCTCTATTTTAGAAATCTGTCTTTTGAGGTTATGCTGAAGTGAATCACTTAATGTAGTATACATACATACGTACATACATATATTTTCAAGCAACATGATAGACATTCTTTCACTTATGAGTAATGGGATAATAGCCTCAATAACAAATGCAGTTGGCAAAGAGAAATCAATAATGCGTGAAGAGTTGGAATGTGAGAATCAAACTAGAATCAAACGAGTCTGAAAACCTGAAATGTCCTTGTTTACAGTAGATCTGTGAAATTACACAGAATATTAGGTCTGCCCATAGCATAAACGATTGTTTTGACCTAGGCTTCCCCAAAAATCATGAAACAGATTCCTGGTCCCGGAAAAACCTCTTTTATTAAACAAATGTGAATTCCTCTCACATTGAGCAAAGGCCTGGTAGACAGTCTTTCAAAGGTGATTTTATGACCACAGACCTTATCTAGCTTGGAAAACTACCATGTAAATATTTTCCAAACACAGTGCAGTGCGAGGAATGACTTGGCACAGAGTCTCTGAGATTCACGGGCAGATCTTCACACTCTTGAAATGAATGAACGAACAAATAAACGAATGAATTCCTGCAAAAGTTCACTCCCCTTTCACTCCTCTTTTATTTCCTATGGGAGTGGCCATTCACCATCCACCTGTAGCTTTACTCCCAAGTCGACTCTGATTTCTGAGCTGTTCTTTTCTTCTGGCAGCTCTGCACATGTCCACACTGGGAACAGGCTCCAAAGGCAGCTGAGAACTGCCAGATGGCCTTGACCCACTCTCTGCGTCCGACGCAGAGCCCTTATCTGGGCCTTCTCCTGCCTCCAGGACTGGCCCATGTTCCCCAACCTCCTCCAACTCTGCTGCCAGCTCCGCTGGCTGACCACAACAATGATGCCTCCAACAGAAATTATATTTTGCAGACGGTTTCATAAATGTGAGAGCCTTGATTTAGCATATCTCAGCATATCTCTATTATTAGGGAAGTGATAAATAAAATGTAAAATATCACACTGTGTTTATATCAATCTCAGGCATGAGCATATTTAAGAATAATGTGTAACAGTTCAAACTATCACATATAAATAGATAATATGATTAAGCTGGGAATGGTTCAGAAAGAGGCCATCACATTATCAAAGGTTTGGAAAAGTTGCAACATGTAAGACTTTTTAATATAGAAAAAGGCAATTAAGAGCAGCATATTGGGGTTATTAAAGTATGCCATAATTTTTGATGCTGTCTTAATAGAAAAACTTTGAGTCATCTGATGATAATTAGTAGCATTTTTTTTCAGAAGAGAACAGCTCATCATACGGTTATATGGAATATGACAATTAATGTAAACTTTCACATCTTTTAAATGAGATCAGATACTTTTTTGAAAAATGAAAGTATCAGTAATCACTAGTCATGATGACTGTATGCTAAAATTTTCAAGATTGGAATCTGCATGTCAGTGAACATCCCCAGGTGGAAAATTAAAGAAAATTTGGCTTTTTGTGTTGGTGTTCAATTTCTGATTTATTTCAAAAAGCGGCTGGTTGACCCTTTTGGAAACAGGATGCCAGATTAGATAGGTCTTTGGCCTAATCACATGAATTCATGATTCATTATTTCAGTTTGTTTTGAAAATCTGATGCTATCAGGACTGATGTAACCTGCCCAGATGTAGGGCAAGTCTCAGGTGCCATACTGATAAAGATATTTGCCATAGTCCTCCGATGTTGACATCCTGTGCCATCTGCTTTCAAATCAAGGGTGAAATCCTCCCGGTTCAGCCCAGTTCAGAGGACTATTGGCATCAGTTCTATGAACAGGTGGCAAAAATATGTGGTGGCCCCGCCCATGCCCTCCTGGTTGCCCTGTCACTGCTCACCTCTTCCAGCTGCTTGACCCATCCACCCAATCCGAACGTTTCTTCCTCTGTTCACAGCAGAGCTGCTGCAGCCTGTCCCTTTAAGGTAGACCCAGGGAGGGAGGATGCGGGGGAACCAAAAATGGAGGAGCAGCTCTGCTGAGAACAGAGGAAGATATGTTCAGATTGTCTGTGCCATAGAATTCAACTTTAATTGCAACAAAGACAATCCAAACGCTTTTTCCTCTGTTCACAGAAGAGCTGCTGCAGCCTGTCCCTTTAAGATAGTCCCCAGGAGGGAGGGTCCCAGGGGGGACCATAAAGGGAGCAGCAGCTCTGCTGTGAATGGACTCAGGTTCTGTGAGCGTGGCTTGGTGGTGGTCAGGGCATGTGATTGAATGGGCATGGCCATGAGTGACATCGAGTTGGCCAAGCCCACTAAGTCACATGAACCCCACCACCAAACCACGCCCACAGAACTGGTAGTAAAAAAAAATTAAATTTCACCACTGTTTCAAATGTAATCTGTTCCAATGAAATGATTAATTGCACATCATATTCCACATTAGCAATAGCAATAGCAGTTAGACTTATATACCGCTTCATAGGGCTTTCAGCCCACTCTAAGCGGTTTACAGAGTTAGCATATCACCCCCACAGTCTGGGTCCTCATTTCCCCCACCTCGGAAGGATGGAAGGCTGAGTCAACCTTGAGCCGGTGAGATTAGAACCGCTGAACTGCAGATAACAGTCAGCTGAAGTGGCCTGCAGTACTGCACCCTAACCAGTTCTTGCTTATCAATGGAGACCGAGTGGAGTAGTTTAGTTTAGTTTAGTTTTATTAGAATTTGTAGGCCGCCCTTTTCCCTGAGGGGACTCAGGGCGGCTCACATAAAACCAGGGAAGGGGAATACAGACATCAAGATAGAAACATATAATAAAATGGTAGGCAACATACATTCATCATTCGGGAGGGGCAACTATCCTTATCCCCAGGCCTGACGGGCGAGCCAGTTCTTCAAGGCTATGCGGAAGGCCTGGACGGTGGAGAGGGTACGAATCTCTACGGGGAGCTCGTTCCAAAGGGTCGGGGCTACTGCTGAGAAGGCCCTCCTCCTTGTGGTTGCCAGCCGACACTGGCTGGCCGATGGAATACGGAGGAGGCCTAGTCTATGGGATCTTATTGGTCGCAGGGATGCAATTGGCAGAAGGCGGTCTCTCAAGTATCCAGATCCACTGCCATGTAGGGCTTTATGGGTGATTAATAGCACCTTGAAGCGCATCCGGAGATCGACAGGCAGCCAGCGCAGCTCGCGGAGGATAGGTGTTATGCGGGTGAATCGAGGTGCACCCGCAATCACTCGCGCGGCTGCGTTCTGCACTAGCTGAAGTCGCCGGATGCTCTTCAAGGGCAGCCCCATGTAGAGCACATTGCAGTATTCCAGCCTAGAGATCACAAGGGCCCGAGTGACTGTTGTGAGAGCCTCCCGATTCAGGTAGGGTCGCAACTGGCGCACCAGGCGAACCTGGGCGAATGCCCCCCTGGTCACAGCCGTTAGATGGTGGTCAAATGACAGCTGTGGATCCAGGAGGACTCCCAAGTTGCGAACCCTCTCTGAGGGGTATACAATTTGACCCCCCAGCCTGAGTGGTGGAATATTAGTCAAATCTTTGGGAGGAAAACACAACAGCCACTCGGTCTTTTCTGGGTTGAGCACAAGCTTGTTAACCCTCATCCAGTCCATAACGGCTTCAAGACCCCGGCCCATCACATCTACCGCTTCATTGAGTTGGCACGGGGCGGACAGATACAGTTGAGTATCGTCCGCATATTGATGGTATCTAATCCCGTGCCTGCGGATGATCTCTCCCAGCGGTTTCATGTAGATGTTGAATAGTAGGGGGGATAAGACCGAACCCTGAGGCACCCCATAATTTAGGGGCCTAGGGGACGATCTCTGCCCCCCCACTAACACCGACTGCGACCTGTCCGAGAGGTAGGAGGAGAACCACCGTAACACGGTGCCTCCCACCCCCACCTCCCGCAGCCGTCGCAGAAGGATACCATGGTCGATGGTATCGAAAGCCGCTGAGAGGTCAAGGAGGACCAGGATGGAGGGATGTCCTTCATCTCTGGCTCTCCAGAGATCATCAATCAATGCGACCAAAGCGGTTTCTGTGCTGTAACCGGGTCTGAAGCCTGACTGGAAGGGGTCTAGGTAGTTTGCTTCCTCCAAGGACCGTTGGAGCTGGAAGGCCACCACCTTCTCAACAACCTTCCCCAAGAAGGGAAGGTTGGAGACCGGGCGATAGCTATTAAGAACAGCTGGATCCAAGGATGGTTTCTTCAGGAGGGGTCTTACCACCGCCGCTTTCAGTGCGGCGGGGAAGTTCCCCTCCCAAAGGGAGGCGGTTACAACCGCCTGGATCCAGCCTCGTGTCACCTCACTGCAGTTCGTGACCAGCCATGAGGGACACGGATCCAGAACACAGGTGGAGGAACTTACAGCTCTCATGGCCTTGTCCACATCCCCGGGGGTAACGTCCTGAAACTCAACCCAGAGTTGTTCTACTTGGTCCCCCTGTGCCTCGGCTGGAACTGCGGGGGTGGAGTCCAAGTCCGACCGAAACCGAGCAATTTTGTCCGCTAAGTATTGGGCATACTCTTCAGCTCTGCCCTGCAAGGGTTCCCCCGTCTCCCTTTTGTAAGAGGGAAGTTTTAGGTTTCTGGGTATTAGGGGGGGGGGGGCTTTGCAGCACTGGTCAAAAGGCCCCAGCAGAGATTATACTACCTGAGACTTCTTTGGAAACAACAACTGAATGAAAAACTGCTGGTGATCTTCTACTGCTGCACCATAGAAAGTATTTTAACTTACTGCACTTGTGTATGGTTTTCCAATTACACAGTTGCAGATAGGACAACACTCCAGAGAGTTAACATCATTGCCCAGAGGATCATTGGTTGCCCTCTCGCCTCCTTGGAAGAGCTTTAGAGCTCCCGCTGCCTTAAGAAAGTTCAAAACATTCTTAAAGATCCATCTCATCCTGGGCACCCTTTTTTTGAACTATTACCATCTGGCAGATGGTACAGGATAATAAAAACAAGGACAAATAGGCTGAAAAACAGCATCTATCCCAGAGCAGTAACTGTACATAATTCTATTGTATAGTGCAATATTAATGCAATATCAGGGGCTTTCAATTCAATTGCATAGAATGCAAAGGATGTGTGTTTGTGTTTTATTTTTATAGTTATAATGTGTACTGAAGATGGCATTGAATTTCGTTGCACGAGGTGCAATGACCACCTAAACTAAACTAAACTAATTGCGTTATTTGTGGAAAAGTGTTTCCTTCTCTTAATTTCTAATCTTACCTGTGGAAAATAATCTTGCAGGAAGATTAATTGTGCTTCTGACTGAGGAACTGCCATCTGAAAACCCATAAACCTCTATGTCCTCACAGTGTCTTTTATTGTCTCTTCATCCTTACTGCTGGTCACCAGAGCCTAGGTGCATATTTTCCTCCCACCCGATTCATTCTTCGTTCCGTAGGATACTAAAAGCACTGTGCACACCATCGTACAGTTTCCATTAACCTACAGCCAATCAAGACAGTTTCACAAAAGACATTTTCCATTAGCAGGGTCAAATGGGTCATTTTAAATTTATTTTGCAGAAACGGTGGGACCTAGAATTTCAACAGGGCTTGAAGTGAGATGCTTGGAGGCATCCTCTCTGCACGAGGCAGATGAAGATGCAGAATGCCTCAGGGCATGCTTGGAGTAGAGTCCCGTTTGACTTTCTTCGCACTTGCTTTTATGAACAGCGTGATGGAAATTACCAGCACTGCTGCTAGAATCATGAGGACAGGGCCTTACACTGTAGAGATACTTACAAGAGTGAATTTACCAGACTTGCTACTGCACAGTTGATTGTTATGGCTGAACACTTTTCTGTACCCATAAAATTTGACTGAAAAAGAAAAGCGTAATGGGCACATTAACATGATTTGCTGTATACTGATATTTCCTTGAGTTACAGGGCTATGTGAAAGTGGAACCTGGGTATTCTGTCATCCAATGGATCGTTGATTTGAAAATAGGACCTTGCTAGGAAAAGAAAGGGGAAAATACAGAACTGATAGGAATTCTGTCCAAAAATAATAACTGTCTGCAATTTTCCTTGCTGTCTCCCTACAAATCAAATCAAATCAAATAGACAGTAGATAAGATTACAAGTCAATCGGGTAACTTTTTTCTCTATGAGGAACCTGGTTGTGGTCCTGCAGTAACCAGTTGTGTGTGTTTGTGTGTATCTACACACATACACACACACACACACCATCAATCCCAGCTATCCCTGTCATACTTACAATGAAAATTGCAGTCCACCATCATAATCAGTGATGGGATTCAAATTTTTTTACTACCAGTTCTGTGGGTGGGGCTTGATGGGCGTGGCTTGGTGGGCATGGGAGGGGAAGAATACTGTAAAATCTCCATTCCAACCCCACTCCAGGGGAAGGTTACTGCAAAATCCCCATTCCCTCCCAATCTGCTGGGGCTCGGGAACAGAGAATAGATGGGGGCAGGGCCTCTCAGAGGTGATATTTACCGGTTCGCCAAACTACTTGAAATTTCTGCAACCGGTTCTCCAGAACTGGTCAGAACTTGCTGAATACCACCTCTGATTATAATCCAAGAGTTACTTGTAGTCTTTGAAGAGAAGATTTTTCATTTTCTTTATGCCACCTACTATTTTGTTACTTGTGAATAGTTTGGGGGTTTTGTGAACTTTTTTATGGCATAAGATAAAGATATTGCTTCACATGATACAAAGGGTTACAGTTAGCAATTCAAGGGAGGGTGGGAGAAAGAGTGAGAGAGAGATTTTGATTCAAAGTAAACAAAGGTGAGAAGTAACTGAGTGATCAACAAATTAGCCTTTCTTTAATTATTGCATTTCATCTGATTGTTGTAAATACCACTGCAAATAGATCTATTTTTTTCCTAAAGGTTAATACAAGGAGATAAATTCATCACCCCAAGATAGTTGTAGTTTATATTATTTCTGTCTTGAGCGCAAAGAACCCCCCTCACAAATATGCAAGATGATTATAATTTCCTGATTATTTAAAGTAATTGTTTGACTCTGAAATGTTAAATAAGAGTCCTTAGCTTTTTACTTTATAATGAGACTCACAACTTCTTACAACTTTTCTGAAAATAAGTGGAATGTTGCCTACCTTGAGGCATTGAACTTTGCTGAGAATTTGTGCATATACCGGTGCAGTACTGCAGGCCACTTCAGCTGACTGTTATCTGCAGTTCAGCAGTTCAAATCTCACCGGCTCAAGGTTGACTCAGCCTTCCATCCTTCCGAGGTGGGTGAAATGAGGACCCAGACTGTGGGGGCAATTTGCTGACTCAATTTGCTAAAAATCTGTAAACCGCTTAGAGAGGGCTGAAAGCCCTATGAAGCGGTATATAAGTCAAATAAATAAATAAATAAATAAATAAATAAATATACCGGAGAATCCGAGTTACATTCCATTTGGGGTACTTATTAAAATTTGAGGAATATGCAAGTATTTGTAAAGTGATGGAATTAAGTAGAAATAAATTCTTGATGTGGTCCATAATCTAATGTTATGAATACAGTATAATGAAATGCTTTAAATTGTAGGTATGAATTATTATTTTGATAGGACATCTATTTGGAGAAAAGAGTAAAACTTAGTAAGTTGTATATACCTCAGTAGAGAGTAAGCCAGAAGCTAGGTCTTAATAACGATAAACCCAAAATGATGACTTATGCATATGATTTCAATGACATTAGCTCTCCCCTTTTGTATTCACATGAAGTTGCATGTATGTTTGTAAAGATTGAAGTTTTCACATGATTTCACAACATACAGTTCATCTCTTGCAAATGTCTATAGACTGAAATTGTCTTCATAATATTCATAATATTGTAAAGATACAAATGAAAGGCATTTAAAACTGCAACTCTTATCTATGGTCTAAACCAGTGGTCCCCAACCCCCGGTCCGCGGACCGGTGCCGGGCCGTGGAGTACCTGGCACCGGGCCGCGCAGCGACCGGGGGCCATGATCACTTTTCCCTCTAAGATTCTATCTGCCGCGCAGAGTTTTCTGTAAAGCAAACGTGGGGAAGTCCTTTGCAGGCGGCTAGAACTGGCCGCCTGCAAAGGACCTCCCCAGACTTGTTTTGATGAGCCGCCAGTCCTCTTGCTTCTTCTCCGAGCGGAGTCAGCTGGGCTCTGGGTTATCCCTGCCGCCGCCTCCACCTCCGCCGCTTTCCTACTAGCTCCTGCAGAGGACTGGCGGCTTTGAAATGCAACCCCCTGGTCCCGCCGGCCGCGGATTTGATTCGGCGTAAGTGGGGGCCGAACACATGCTGAGCCGACTTTGCGCAGTGGGGCGGAGTAATTCAACCCCCCCCCCAGAACGTTTGTGTGTGTGTGTGAGTGAGAGAGAGAGAGAGAGAATTGGATCAAAATTGGTGGCCAAAGGAGTGGAGGGAGGGAGGGAACGGAGGAAGGAAGCCCTGCCCCCTGTGAAAAAAACTGAAGATGGAGCAGTGAATGAATAAAGCATAAAAGCAACAAAGAGTTAATGCGTAAGTAAGCTGAGGAGCAAGTTCTCAACTAAGGAAGCAATATAAGAAAGAAATATAAAAAGCTCAATATGCCAAAACACTTATTTTAGTCTTCATTTAATTACTTGTATTGTCGTCTGATGTAACATCTTTTTAAAGTTAACGTTAGTTAGAAAAGATAGGGTACAAAACTTAAATTAAAAAAAAAGTACATTCATTTTGAAAAATAAATGCAATACTTGATTAATTTCATATCTTTATTTAAAATAGCTTTGGCATGGCATATGATTTTATTGACTCAGTTGGAAATGATGTGGATGTTGTATCTGATTCTGAGGTATATATATATATTCTTAAGTAACATAACATATAGCATATTGGCTCCAGGGAAGTTTAATCAAAACAATCTGATATATAAACAATCAATGTGTCGTCGCGAACAACGCCCCCTACCCCTGCGCGCGCTCAGCGGGCCACGGTAAAATTATCAAAGGCTGACTGGTCCGCGGCGATAAAAAGGTTGGGGACCACTGGTCTAAACTACCATGAGAAATGCTTAGAACTTTAGGCCAGTGGCTCTTTTTTCATCCCTAGGAAGAAGACAGTTGCAAACTACTTCCAAAAGTGTTGCCAAGGAAACTATAGACACTACTTTAGCTACAGATTGTCCTCGACTTACAACCACAGTGGAATCTGGAATTCGATCATAAATAGTTGCATAAGCTTAGGCTCTTAACTTGTGACTGAACTCAATTTTACAATTAGTTTATGATTATTGTAAAATGAGTTATCAAAGTTGTTAGCAACCCATATGGTCAGTAAGCAATCCAGCATATCCAATGCTGCCATAAATGAAAGCCATTATTAAGTGCCCAAAATGCAATCTCGTGGACCCCAGTGGGGAGCAATTAGAACTTTCAGGGCATAAAAGGCTTTTTAAGTTCATCGTAACCCTTAATAGTCATAGTTTCCACCAGTTGTAAGTTAAGGACTACCTTTAGCCAAGGCTAACTTGAAGGCAAAACAATAAAAAAATTGATACAGAAAATGCAGTTAGTTTTATTAAACATCAAATTGTAGGTTAAACATCTAAAAGAACAGAAAATATTTACTAATATTTTGAATAAAATCATTGAATGATATATTATTTGTTATTAGTAGCCACTTCAAATCTTAAAGATTAAATGGTTGAATGAAACAGACTCCAAACATCATCTTCTGATCCATTTGTTATGTATGAATGATGTCTGTACAACTTGAAAAGAAAGTTCAGAGTTGGACTAACCATATCAAATAAATTTTGTCTACAACATGGTGATTATGAACTGGAATTATTGGATCTTCCTTGATGCCAGAAGACAGCAATGGAGCTTGCACAATATAATATCTATTTTGAAAGAGTGTTGAAAAATAAAATGCATTACATTTGGAAGAAGTTTGGACCCAATAGAACTAGGATAGACTAATTGTGGAGAACGATTGGGGTTATTTTTTTTTTATTGTACTTCCTTGATTTATTGGAATATTAGTCAGACATTGCATTCTACACAGGTTGGTTGCCAATTTTTTTACTACTGCTTTGGTCGCGCGTGCACGAAATGCTTCTGTGAATGGCGCTACTACCTCCTGTCGCCTCTACTACAGGTTCGGTCTATCCGGGCCGAACCAGCAGCAACCCACCTCTGATTCTACATTATAAACATCCATATCGCTGGGCAGTGCTGAGAAGGCTGGTGGTTATAGATAAATCTGTCTTTGCAGAAAGCTTTGCAGGTTTTGATCTTCACATTGTTGAGTCTTTGAGCAGTTCCCAAAGATCACCATGGTTTCCTGGAATACTGTTCAAGTACCACAGAACTAATGAATCTTTTTAGAATATGCTTCAAAAAGAGAGGGAGGGTGGGAGGGAGAGACAGACAGAAAGAAAGAGAGAGAGAAGAAAAAATAGTTCAATATTGTCAAAAATAGACACACACACAATACTAAAACTTCCATAGTGGTTAGCAACAGATAACTGCTGAGAAGAAAAAAATTCCAGTTATTTTTTGGCTATTGCAAAAAATAACAGTTATAGAAGGATGGAGAAGGCATAGGAAGAAAGTCCATTTTGTTAGAAGTTTATAGATGCCAGACAGCCACATGAATGTAAATCTGCTTGCGCCTACAGGCATATAAAACCTAAGCATTCTGTTCAGTCACTAGATATGTCAATCGTTCAGTATAAGTGCTTTTAAAGTGCTTGGCACTCCTGGCTTCACTTTAACTTTAAACATCACAGCTGAAGACTTTCAGAAAGAAAACAGGGCTAAAATAAACAGATCTTCCAGACTCTTTGTGTCTTTGAAATGCCTTATATATTTTTTTATCGGATTGCATAGTTATTCTTCAATAAAGAAGAAGAGAGTTTCAACAAATTGGCCAATTCAATTATTTCATATAAGAAATAAAAACAACTTAATCAGAGGAGAGGGCATGGAACTAGCTTTCCGAACATTTAATTGAACATTCATAAAAGTTGATTGTAAAATTTATGTTGAATGTTATTAAAAATTTATCACATACCTTTGTACAGTCACATTTCTAAGCTTATTGAATAAAACACATTTTATTGTACATTTCCCATAGATAATTCTAACAGCTGCATTAAGTGCTTCAGATTCACATAATGTATATTGTATGTATTACAGAAAAATATCTGGTGGAAAAATCTGGAAATTACTCCTTAAATTTTACTAATCATGGATATAAAAAATTATCCATGGTTAGGAAAACCAAAACATCACACTATAGACCAGTAAGTCTCCATATACCGTAGCTTTAGAATCAGGACAAAAGAAAGAAAACAAACTAATCCAGAACAAATAAGTTCAGGTTTCTCACTCAAATGCACAAGACTTAATTATAATGTGTCCATTATGTGCAAAATCCTAGCTTTCTTGAGAAGTCTATGCCAACTCTGGAACCATCTTCAAACACTTTCAGGGTTGCCACAGCGAGGTTAGCTTGGGAAAGGATAGCTGGAGGAATATGTAGCCAAAGTAACATACTTTTCTCTGGGAACCAAGGACACACTCACCAGCATCTGGATGGGAGCCGTCTGGGGTTGGGCGAGTGGACTGATTGGAGCATGTGATGGCCATGTGTAATGAGGCGGGAAAATTTTGGACTTTGAATTGGGTGGGGAAAAACCTGGGGAACTTCAGAGTTAATTTTTTCACCAACTGTGCCAATATGACATGCCCAATGAATCTATACTTTGAGGAACCCTCTGGCCTTGGAGTTTTGATTTCATATGGGCTGTTACTTGGAACCCTGACAGTCTATACTTCAAGAAAAGGTGCAGGACAGATAAAAAAGGACAGCAGAAACAAATTGGGCAGACTTCCAAAGAAGCAGTGATGGGTGCAACATTGGAAAACCTAAAGCACCAGATAGAGAACAGATGATACAGGACAATCTCTGTGTGATCATTGGCCACTGATAATGACTTGATATTATCATAATTATTAAGATTAACATCATAACATTGTTATCAGAGATGTGTCACAAATTTTTATTTCTCAATTTTTTGTGCCTTTACCTATTTTAAAGCGCATTATTCGAAATTTGGTAGAAAGGAGCAATACAGGCAGTCCTCGACTTACAACCACAATTGACTCCACTGTGCTGAACACCATTCTTCAGCACAGACTTTCCTAACCTCTGTATTTTCCAGAAAACATGGTCATCTTGATTTTTAATGAAAGAGCTGGACTCTGTGTGTACTCTAACTAAACAAAATGTGATGTTTTTGTACCCTTCATATCAGCATGTGAAAAATATAAGCTGATCCTTGAGTGTCCAATTTCATAAGTTTCTTCCCTTATTCTAGTATCTCCCTAATTTACCCAGGGCAGACAAATGGGACATTATTAGACATTTATCTAAAGGAATTCTGTCAGCAGTACTGGAACGTATTGCTCTCATTAGATTTCACCAAAAGTTACAACTGTCAATATTTGAGACTACTCACAGTGAAGGAAAGTGTTGAATTAGCAAGACAAAGCACAGTCAGATAAAAATGAACACAACTATGCAGTCACACAACAGATCTGCAATAATTTTTGCTACTCCTATTCCATCAAAACGATTGAAAAAAATCAATATGTCTAGATATCATCTTTATATACCTTCTTCATCCATCTTTTTACACTTAATGAACCCAACCCTATATATCATTTCTAATTATGTTCAGTAGGATAATAAGATAGGCAATTTTATGTGCTCCCTTTCTTTCATTTTCTCCCTTTTTATTGAAAATGTCATGCATTAAAACTAGTGATCATTTTAATTTAATGTAACATAGCAGAAATCTGTTTCACTTATAAGCTTAATAATGATTTGGAAAAAAATATAAGATGAATGGATGTAAAACTGTCTGAAAGAATTAAATCAGAAAGTTAGTTTTTTTTTCATTAAACAAAGTGGCTAAATCATGCTCCCTCTATTTTGGACCAGCAGTTTTACTGAAGAAGGCTAGAACCATGGGAAATTTTTCTCATCAGTTGTCTTGGTTCTCTTAAATCTAGTAAGTCCATAACTTTTGACCTGTGATGAACTGACTTTTGAGCTATTCAGAGGGATTATCTTCTTTCATCTACAGTACAGAACTCCAGGCAGATATAACTTGCGTACAAAATAATATCTTCAGGCGAGAGAAGAACAGTTCCTGTTTTCAAATGAACTGCAGAGATTCCAAGTAAACAGATTCACAAACACACAAAGGTGTTGTTTTATGCATTTATTTACAGAGTCTGAACAGGTTCTGACTATCCAAAGAGCTTGCAGCCTTGTTGAAAAATCCAAATATTCTTTTTAAACCTTTTGAGGGAGGGGTGAGAGAATTGTTTTGTAAATTATGAAATATTTAAAACTGGAGAAAAAGAGAAGGAAAACATTAGCTACAGTCAGTCTTTGACATATGACCACAACTGGACCAGAATTTCCTTTGCTATGTAAGGCGGTTGCTAAGTGAGTCACATAGAAGGTATTATATCTTCTGCTAGAATTGCAGGAGGTAAATAGTCACATATCATATGCCTATCTTTATCCATTGAGAAGCAAGTACTGAAAAGAAATAATGTACTTGGGGAAAGATAACATTCTCAAAGTGAATTGTTAAGTTTGTCCCAACTTTTTTGTTGGTTGGACTGAGGAAGGCCATATTATTGGACAATAATAAACTAAGACACTGTCTGGCTGACGGCATCTGGAGGAGGCCCACTCTGTGGGATCTCACCAGCCGTTGGGAGGTATGTTGCAGTAGGCGGTCTCGCAGGTACCTTAAGCATTTAAATGTATAGCTCCATTATACAGTATGGGAATAACATATTGTTCTAAATTTAGAGCTCACAGCTCCAGGGGTTCCTTAAGGCTACTGTAATCAGCAGAATTCAATCAGAACTGTTCAGTTACTTATGGTTACTGTGGAATTCATTTGTCCAATGTGTTTGACAATGGTGACAGGATTATATATTATTATAATTTGTAGTTACATGTTGACATCAATGGTTATTATTGCCTTTATTATTCTGTTGATAATTGTGTTGTGTATCATTGCTGTGATCCTCTTAGAATTATAAAGATTGAAGCAGCATAAAAGCACTTTAAATAATAAATAAATGCAACTAAAGAATAACTAATGCCTAGTAATTTTAGCCGCAAAAAAAGGATTTTAAGAGCAGCTATGATCTGCGTCAAATTATCTGTACTGCCCTTGCAATAATCATTACATATTTGCTTATGCTTGCTTTCTAATTTTAAATGTTAAAATTGCATTTTGAAGAAGGAAAACATTCTATGTTCAGGCTACTTAAAGTTCATAAAGAAAAAAAATGCTTGCTCACCTCTCTCAGTTTGTTTTTATATTCTTTAACTGATGTTCTGAGGAAATGGCTTTAAAAGGAGTCAAAATATTGGCACGTTGAGAAAATATGAAAGTAATTCAGCTAAACAATGAATAGCAAAAGTCATGGAATAGAATGTAGCAAGGATATAAAAAAATAAAACAGAAAATTGTACAATTATCTATTTTAGCCATATTTGCTAAAATGCTTAATGACTGTTTTAAAGGAGCATTTTATAAAATATTCATGCTGCTGTATTATTTTATTTGGAATTATTTGCACCACTGGGGGAAAAAAAACCTTAGTGTATCATATAATACTAGACATCGCTTTCACTTCATTGTTCAACAGTGTCAAGCCAGCGTCCCTCAGCAACCAAGAAAGAAACCATTTAACTCCATTTCGCAGAATTAAGAGTACTTTCACTGGTTATGAAAAGATAGCAGCTAAACAAAGCAAGATCTGAGGCAAAAGTGGGCAAAATCATAGATATCAATATGTGACCTAACCCCCTCCCCTTGGTAACCCCATCCCTAGTCCAATCTGCAAATCCCTTAGGTGTTATGTGAGTTCCATCTTCAAAAAGCATCATCAGGTTGGTATGCAGGACAGTTGGCCTTGGCGGCTCCCATCACTATCTCTAGCATGAGCAGTAGATGGTGATAACAAAATTCCCTTTATACAATCCTGTAATTAAAACTTCCCTTCCCAAATACCAGGCCTTCTCCTCCCCGTTTCAATGGCAGCCAAAAGCAAGTAGCGAAACAGAGGCTGACAAACAGTAATAGACAAGAAGTTGTTTTTAATCTTAATAAGTAGGTTGATCTATTTTGGAATTTGTGCAGAATTCAGCTGAAGAAAGTAAAAATAATAACCAAGATAAATTTTTAAAGAAACAAAGAAAGAAGGCTCTGAAAATAAAGTTACCGTATTTTCACGACTATAAGCCGCACTGAAAATCCTAAAATTTGATCAAAAACCGGCAGTGCGGCTTATAACCCGGTGCGCTTTATATATGGAGCAGTTTCCCTCCCCAGCGCCCAGGCTTTCTCCTCCGTTCCTGCCTCCCGTCCCTTCTACCATCTGAGCAGTTTCCCTCCCCAGCGCCCAGGCTTCCTCCTCCGTTCCTGCCTCCCATCCCTTCTACCATCTGAGCAGTTTCCCTCCCCAGCGCCCAGGCTTCCTCCTCCGTTCCTGCCTCCCGTCCCTTCTACCATCTGAGCAGTTTCCCTCCCCAGCGCCCAGGCTTCCTCCTCCGTTCCTGCCTCCCGTCCCTTCTACCATCTGAGCAGTTTCCCTCCCCAGCGCCCAGGCTTTCTCCTCCGTTCCTGCCTCCCGTCCCTTCTACCATCTGAGCAGTTTCCCTCCCCAGCGCCCAGGCTTCCTCCTCCGTTCCTGCCTCCCGTCCCTTCTACCATCTGAGCAGTTTCCCTCCCCAGCTCGCCCAGGCTTTCTCCTCCGATTGGTTTTAATGGGGAGGTCCAATGGAATAGCGCTTAATGGGAGAAGGATTAATAGTTTCTCGGGTTCAAGCTGCGGATTCTAACTTTCACAAAGGGAACTAAAGCTGAGCAGGTAATTGCTTTATTAAAGCCGATTCAGTTCACGGGAGATATTTGGTGCGCTTCTTTGAAAATCTCCCTCCCAATTCTGCCCAACGCCTCCCCGACCTTACTGGACGAACGGTGCGGGGGGGGTGTATCATGTAGTGCGGAGTTCGAGGAGTGGCAGATGTTGCGATTTCGTTAGTAATTTGTTTGTTTGCGAAAGTTGCGCGCGGATGAATGTTGCAAAAAAAACGTGCGGCTTATAACCCGGTGCGCTTTATATATGAAAAAAGTTTGAAAAATTAACGTTAACTGATACTGCGGCTTATAACCCAGTGCGCCTTATGGTCGTGAAAATACGGTAAGTCTAATCAGGTGTCATCCATAAGAACAAAATTCAAAATCCATAAGAAAATTGCATTGCTTTAGTGTTTACAGCTTAAACTGTTGTTGGGTTTCCTATGAGATCCTTGCTTTTTCTGCCATGTTTATGTTAATGCACAGGTGGCAAACTCGCCATGTCACGTTGCCATCTGTGACATTTTGCAACATTTTCCCCATTCGTGGAGCTGGGGTGGGCGTGGCCTGGGCGTGACACATCTGACCCAAAGGCCACCAGTTTGACACCCCTGGGATAATGCAATTTTCTAAATGTTCTTATTACTTTAGTAATAAAGTTACTTAATTTTTTTCATTAGGAAACAAAATGCTGGAACAGATAAATGAAGAAATTCTTACATTTTTGGTAGAGTCTTGATTTCTTCCCCATAAATGCATTTTTATTGCAACTTTTTATACATAGGAGCCATATGAGAACATCAGACACATTGTTTATATTTGGAAACTAAATAAAATCAGGCCTTTTTACTATTTGGATGGGAGACAATTTGAAAAAAATCTGACTGCATATTGGATTGGAAAGTTGAAAAACATTGCAGAAGAAAACCATCAATATCATTCATAAATAAAATAACATGAATGTGTCCATGGAGTCACCAGGAATTTAGATTAAGTAGAAGTTTGGCTATTTTACTCATCTTTTAACTAGTGTTAAACAAACTTTCTTGAATTCCAAAAGAGCACTGAGCTCAAGATAATTCTTCATTGTATTTTCCCACCCAAATTTTCTTTTAAGATTGTGATTAGAATAAATGAACAAACTTTTCCATTTAGCAATATGGCCTTCCATGGAGAAAAGAACTATCCATGGATTAAAGAAACTTAATATAAATTTGATTTTGAATGCCATTTAAGTGTAACAGAATGGGATTTAGTTAAGTCTGCCCAGAGGACTGAAAAATCCACTGAGAATTTTATTTGCATAAGCTCTTTTTATTTCCGTCAAGCAGACATGGACTTTTGAATGATTTCAGTGACATTCTATGAAGTAGGAATATTTCTAGTTTTTCTGTTATTTCAAAGTAGTTATATTTATTACTGTTTATAAGAATGGTGAGGAGCTATGCTTGCACATTCTTTTTTGGCATTCAAATATGGTGGTTGGCTTTGCCAAGACAAAATAACTTTTATATAGTTAAAATAGAATGTAAATTGATACATTAATTCATTCAGGGTTTCAAATTGAGTTAAAGATTTGGATTTCTTAAATAACTATTTGATAGTTCTTTCAAAAGCCAACACACCAACCTTCCTTATGACATAACTTCTTTTGAAACCCATAAATGATACTATCACCTTTACCTTGTAATGATTCCTCTATTATTGTAGATAATATTGTATTGCCTGTTGCATAAAATAATATGGAGTTAAAATTTCTTCATATTTAGCTTGTACTACATTTTCATCTTTCTACTCTTTTTTTAAGGGGATGCGGTGGCTCAGTGGTAAAGATGCTGAGCTTGTCGATCAGAAAGTTTGGCGGTTTTAATCCCCAGTGCCGTATACTAGTGCTGGTTTGACTCCCTAGTGTCTTGTAACACAGTGCGCTTCTGTTACTTGTCCCAGCTTCTGCCAACATAGCAGTTCGAAAGCATGTAAAAATGCAAGTAGAAAAATAGGAACCACCTTTGGTGGGAAGATAACAGCGTTCTGTGCATCTTTGGTATTTAGTCATGCCAGCCCATGACCATGGAGATGTCTTCAGACAGTGCTGGCTCTTCAGCTTTGAAACAGAGATGAGCACCGCCCCCTGGAGTCGGGAATGTGTGTGAGGGGGACCTTTACCTTTACTCTTTTTTGTGCAATTTTTTACTATCGTTCAAAGTTTCTTTAAAAAAAAAAAGAAACATACAACTTATATAGCTAAAGATATTTAAAAACAGACCAGTCTGATAATATTTCTTATACTTCTAAAACACTTACCAGTTGTAGGAAAATGTATTAGACTTTACCTTCACTTTGTACTTGTCTCCTCAAAGGGCCTGAAATTTTCAGTAAGGATGGACAAATAAAGTATTCCCTATTCTCATCTTTTAAAACCTGTAACTTTTGCAAAGGTGTCTCACAATTAAACTGAACCATGCCTGAGTTTAGATGTTATAGGAGCACTTGCCCTATTTGACAAATTATGTTAGTTTAGTGCTCTTACACCATTAGGAAAATCCACAGGGAAGTGACTGTAAAACCCAAATAGTGGTTGACTTTATATACCTTAGCCTTGGGGCACATGAAGTTTCTTTCATTCGATATATTAGTTAAAGAATAGTTAAGGGCAGAAAGGAAAAGATGGTGGGGTTTTTATTTTTTTTTCAAGCATTGGTTTATTCTGGCACTCTGACAAATCAGCCATTAGCAAGCACACAGACACACAAACAAACTTACCTACTATTCAAAAGAGAAAATCAAAATCCTGGAAAGAGAACAAAAACACCTCCTCACACTATCAACAGCCAGATGAGAAGAGATTAACACCGAGATTAATATTAGATTAATAATCAAGAAGTAAACAATACTCCAATCAAGGAACTGCCAAATAGTAAACAGCCCAACTGAAGAACTACCAAGACTATTTCCATCAACAAGGCATGCTACTAGATTATAAATTTAGAGCAAACCCCACTCCCTATAAGCGCTGATGATGTTACCTAGTTTGGTAATGAAATTTCTGCAATGAGACAATCAAGTTCGGACAACACCAAAGATCTCACATTGGTTTATTACAGGTCTGTCAAACTCGCAATGACATGTTGTCACATGATGTATTGCAATAATGACACATCTGGACCATGGGCCACAAGTTTGACACCCCTGGGATTCTATTCACTTAGTATCACACTGTCATTTACTTAGTGTGTCAAATTCAAGGCTTAGGGGATGGATCCATCCCACAGGTTGCTTAGAACTGAGCCGTGGGGCCCTGGAAATATCAAAGGACTGGCTTGCAGTGCCTTTGTCAGCGAATATGGAGCTTGAGAGGCCTGCACATTTTTTTTCTTTCCCGGACTTCATTTTGGTTGTGACAGCCTCATGCAGCCCTCTGCCAGTGAAAATGGAGCTCGGGTGTGTGTGTGTGTGTGTGTGTGTGTGTGTGTGTGTGTCCCTCTCCCCCCCCCAAGCTCCGTTTTCACTGGCAGAGGACTAGCAAAACAAACTAAAAACAAAACAAAAGGAGAAATGTTTCCCCTTTAGCATTTGAGCATGCAAGAAGGGATAGGAAAGGAGGAAGGGGAAAAAGGAAAAACAAACAAAAAGAAGGAAAGATGGGAAGAGAGCAAAGAAGGAAAAATAAGGAAAGAAGGGAAGGAAGAAGGAAGAAGGAAGGAAGGAAGGAAGGAAGGAAGGAAGAAAGGAAGGAAGGACAATTATAATGAGAGTGAGTGAGGGTCTGAGGGAAGTCCTGCCTTAGCACTTGGCCACCATAGGTGCCCTCAACACAAGTGATGTCAATCCTGGGCCATGGCTACCCCAGACACACACACACACACACACACACACACACACACGATCAAACACAACCTTGATGCACCCCTCAATGAAATCGAGTTTGCCACTCCTGACTTAGTGGCTATAGGCTGCCAGATAGCATGGGTTATTCACTATATTTTGTCCTTAAAACTATTTACCAAGAGTCGAATACTTTTTTATCCTGAAAATGCTGGTCTAGAACCACAATGAAGATTTGTATTTGACCTGATTTATGATGAAAAAAGTTTTGGAAAATCATTTTGCCTCCCTTGCTGCAGTAACTCAACATCAGCATTCATGCATGGATTTATCTTAAATACAGGGAACCATATGCTTCGTGATTCTTAGCAGACAATGCATTTTACAGAATTTTGCTTTAGTTCATATTGACTTCATTAGTTCAGAGAAAGCAACCAATCGTATTCTTTCCCTTCGAACAGATTCCATTATAATTTAAGTTGCCTGAATTATTCATCATCATCTCACGTACACTGTAACTATAAACCCTTCATTGTGATTGATTTCCCCCAGGTACATCATGTATTTTTCCATAAAAATTTCTTCATACATTTCTTATTAGCAAGTGTCTGTAATTTTACACACCCCATTCTTGTGTTTAAATAAACAGATAGATCTTATCTTCGTCACTCTTTTCTTACTCAGTATCTGAATTCTTGTTAAAAGAAACCGTGGATCATTCCTCTGGAAGCTTGGCAAATAAATGCATTTCTCAAATCAGTTCTGGATTTTCTGTTTATAAATTATAAGTATCAATTGCTGAACAATACATTAGAATCTACATCATGCATTCCAATGAATAAATGTGTGCTACTTCAACATAATAATTAACTTAATTTTTTTTAAGAAATACTATTTTTTTTAGTCTGACTAATGTAGAATTTGTTTTGCTATGAAACACACTTTTTAAGTGAACGAGGAAGAATTTAGAGGAGGTGAGTTCCTCCCAAAAATTGGCTTATTTTTTGAGGAAAAATGTTTGGACCCCTAGATGTGAACTAAGTGCATTCAAATGAACTTTTTTCTTATGTCCTTTCTCTTCATAAAACTTTATCAAATTCTTAGGAAACCATAGATTTCCATGGAAAACAGATTGGAAAACCCTGCCCTTATTGCTTCTGAATTTGAAGTGCTGCACAACATTATGATTTACGTATGGTAGTTGTGGGATTCTATTTTTTTTACTACTGGTTCTGTGGACGTGGTTTTGTGGGCGTGGCAGGGGATACTGCAAAATCCCCATTCCTTCCCGATCAGCTGGAACTTGGAAGGCAGAGAATAGATGGGGCAGAACCAGTCAGAGGTGGTATTTACCGGTTGTCTGAACTACTCAAAATTTCCACTACTGGTTCTCCAGAACTGATCAGAACTGCTGAATACCACCTCTGAATTTACGTTACCATATTCTTGAGGTAGAATCTTGAAAATACTACTATATGCAGGCAGGATAATTATTGTAATTTCTCTCTCAATAATCTTACCGGAATCCTATTTCTTGCAGTTCCTTCCTCATCTTGCTGAAATTTTCAAATTTGAACTTCAATTATCTACTTAAGCTATTGTCATTTATCACTATAGGTGTGGCAGCAAAAATAATATAGTGAAAATTTAATTTTAGTTACGAATTATTTTTTTCCACTTGCTATGGAAACATTTTAAAAATAAAACACAAGGCACTTGTTTAAAGGTGCATTTAATCTGAACAACAAAGCTGTATGAACTAAAAAAATCTACCATGGAACAAAAAACTTAATATTCTGTCTCTCAGTTCAGCCTTTTCATATCAGCAGGAAGAAAAAAAAAACCACCAGTTTTTTTTTTAAAAGTTGTTTTCCTTCACACTAAATTAGTCATATGAGGTGGCAGTTGAATAGGCAAATGAAATGTATTATTAGAGTTTTTAAATCCCCAGAAATCAATCATTCCACTTTATTCTGTGTTGGTCAAACCCTGCCTCAACTAATGTGTTTCGTATGGGGCACCATAATTTTATTCAGATGGGATTGTGACTAGAGAAAAACCAATTAGTGGTAGTGGTTAAGGTGTCAAACTAGGGTGAACCTGGTTCAAGCCCACTTTTAGCCATGAAAAATCACCAATTTTTTCTCATAAAACTTCATAAAACAGGGGTGTCAAACTGGGGAACCACAGGCCAGATGTGTCACATGCAGTCCATGCCCACCCCAGCTTCACGAAGGTGGAAGATGTCATGTGATGGCAATGTGATGCCGCGAGTTTGACACCTGGGTCATAGAAGATAAATTGCAGTGAAGCTCCCAGATTAGCTGTTTTGAGCCTTCAAGTAAAGAAAGAATGTAGTCTTCCATATACATTTGGTTGGACATATTTCGAAGTAAGATGCTGGGCTATATTCATCTTTATTGTTGCATTAATGTAGAAAGTTACTAACAGTTTTAGTAGTTTGGTAGTTAACTGAACAAAGAAGCTATCTCTTAATGATTGGGCAATAACTCATTGCTGTTGCTGAGTGTGCTTTATTTGTTAGGATAAAAGGCTGTCATGTGTGATTAATAGCAGTATTTGTGTTTACATTTTCAAAGTAACACTTCATAAAGTAATATGAATGTCATATGTTTGGTAGGACAAAACAGATAGAAAAAGAATTTTGGATTTGATCTTTGTACAATTTTCCGTGTTCTCCTCTTTATGTGTCGGACCAAGGATGTCTTGGAATGATCTTAATTTCATTTTTTTTCTTTGAATATGATTTCCTGTAATTGTCTAAATTAATTTTAAATCAAATTGTGGTACACTTCTTTTTTTCCAAGAGAAGCACTTGCTACCCATTATTTTAAAAAAGAAGGAAAACAGTCTACTGGGGAATATTTTTTTTTGAAAGATTGTCATCAAATCAGTCTTGTCCTGGCAATTGTTTTTTTGGCAGTATTTCCAGAAATGATTTGTCATTGTTTTTTCTTGGGTTGAAAGAAGTTGATAGGTCCAAAGTCATCCAGAAGATTTTGTGCCAACATCAGAACTAGAACTCAAAGCTTCTTGGCTTCTAATCCAGCATCTTCCAGAACTAAATCACACTGGCGCTTGAGGAAATATTGATTCAATGTTATTCTTCTTTTAAGTAATCCGGATTCTTTATATACATGTTGTTTGAAATCCTGCAGTATCCTCGATGGACCACAATTTGTAACATTTACAAATAGTCCACGTTTACAAATAATAATTTGAATTAGAAATTCAGTCTTTAAGTAACACAGTCATAATGTTGATGTCATGTGAACAATTTAGGATAACAGTTCTGGCAGTCCCAGTTGTTGTTAGGTAAATCCCATGTAGTCACAGTATCTCACAGTCATTTGTGACCTCCCACTGGCTTCCCCATTGACTTTGCTCGTCCAAAGCCCGCAGTGAAACGTGCCAATGGTGATCATGTGATTACAGAGATGCTGTGACATATGCAACTGTGAGAACTCATTGTAAGTACTCCTCATTCAATGCTGTCATAACTTTTAATGAGCAGTGCCTGAGTGGATATTACACAAGAACTACGTGCACAAAAAGAGGATATGTGTGTGTGTGTGTGTGTGTGTGTGTGTGTATTATTTGCAGTTCAAATGCAGTTTCTGAAAAATAGGAGGGGGGGAAATCTACATTTACACAAAATAGTACTAAGGTGCTGGGAATTTCTGCTTTCTATTTCAGATTTTCTAGCATAGGTCACAACTTAACAAACAAAATAAGTTTTTTTCAATGTGGTGTCTGAATTTGAGAGCTTCACAAGTTGCACACCAAAGTAGAATTTGTTAGCTCAAAGAAACCCAGGTTGGTTATTGGGTACATAAAGAAGCCACAAGTTGTGATTATTAGTTTGACAACCTGCTAACAATGCCTGCATCCTACCCCAATCTTGTATCCCACCCCAATCATAATGCTTTATACCCTTTCTAAGTAGTTTACAGAGACAACATATTTCCCTCAACAGTCTGGGTCCTCATTTTACTGACCTCAGAAAGATGGAAGACTGAGTCTTGATGCCCCCAGAAGATGTTTGGCTTAATTTTGATTCTAGTTTGTCCCATTAAGAAATGGGTTTTGAGTTTGTAGCAGCTTGTCTATTTCTACACCTGAATATTTCCAGTTTCTTAATTGAATCGTGGGACATAAACAATGTGCAAAGGAAAGATATTTTTCCTTGCAGTGAGTAGAGTGAAATAACTTCCTGTGATTAACCATGCAGTCAAAGAAAGAGAAACACTTGGATTCTAGACACAGAGGTCTTTGTGTCTCTGCTCACACAAATTGAGAAATACAAATTCTTTTCTTGCCTTATGGGATTGGGGTTGCGGGTAATGGAGAGAAGCATTTTATATAGGAAAGGAAGGGGAAAGTACATTGAGACAGCTCCGTTTAGAAAATTGCAGCCCGAGGGTATAATAAAAAGACTAATTCTATGAAGTCCTCAGACACATTAAATTGCAAAGTGTGAGAAGGACACCATCAATTATGGCTGCTCTACTTAAATGTAAATGAGAGCTGTGGATAATGTTTTGGATAATAATTTTTGTAATAGTACAATCAGAACGTTTCATGTATCTCACACAGAGGAACAGTTTAAAGTAAAATGTTTTCTGCCTTCTCAAGTCTAGAAGCAGAGATTTAAAGTGGGTTTTAATGCCTGTAATCATTATTTGGATGTTCTGACAAACTTTCATCCAACATTTAAGATGGCTTTTACATAACACACATTAAATGACTTAATGTTGGGTAGTTATCTTTAATAAGAAACTCATTCCAAAGAGAAGAACACATCCTATGGATGTTGGTCAATCTTATAAAGATGTTTTCATGTGGTGAAGAAGACAAACAAGGGGAAATGTCTTGTCCTAAGACTAAAACAGTATTCAGAATGATCCTGCTTGGAAGCATTTATTCATCATTTTATTGCTTTCTTGAACGTGTCTGTTGTTTTCCTTTTCAATATTCTACTTTGACCGAAGTGTCATAAACAGACTATTTTCTCAAGCTGTTCTCTAACCCTGATGCAGTTTTGGCTGGGTTCAGCCCAGTAATTATAGCTTGCAAATCAAAGTTTATCACTTAACATTTTGTATGAACATGATCAATATTAGTTTACGCAATAAAACCAGGGGTGGGATTCAGCCGGTTCAGACGTAGTTCTGTCAATCAGTTGGCCCCGCCCACCTGCCCATGCTCTATTCCATTCTATATTTCCTTTGTTTGAAATCCAGCTGACCAGCACGGCAGAGCAGATTGTTGTGTCTCAGTTGTTTTACTTACCGGGGCTGCAGGAAAAGGTAATATTTAGTGCTGATTTCATATGCAATGTGCACACAATGTGCATTTTGCATGCACGCACAAAGTGTGTGCAAAGCAAACTGGTTGTTACACCCATTGAATCCCACCACTAAATAAAACATAAGATGATCAAATGTCTCTGAAGATTCTCAGTCATTCAGGTCTTAGGTGTCTCAAAGGTGCTTTCCCCCCCCAAAAAAAAGGCAACTGGATTGTTTTTCTTAAGGAAGAAGAAAAAAGTTGCTTGGGTAAGAAGTTCTTATAGGGTTTCCTGCCTAGTCAGGAGGGTGGACTAGACGACCTCCAACACTGTTCTTCTGTTATAAGAAGCAAAGAAACTTGTTGCACCTTTGAGACACATTGTCAGCGTTCCAACTATCATGCAGAATTAAATCAGAGTCCAAGGCAAAACGAACCTTAAAATTCCAATTTAATAAGTCAGACATCTTGGCACATCTGTGGAATCCCAATTCTGGAAGTTACCTAGGATTCCCACCCAGTTGAAAGTTCATGATCTTGTCCCCACACCCACAAGTCCAATCTTCTTCTTCCACGCTGGCATCTCCACCCAGCTGGTTCCGGTCAGGTGCAGAGGTGCGGAGACTAAAGATGACCTTGGGCTTCTAGAAAAGAATGACAACAACACAATTCTACTCTTTTCTATTCCCCCCTCCCAACTACTACACTAATGAAACAGCATAATGAAATAAGAGAGTGTGTGGCAGGCCAAAGATTCTAAAAGGGATATAACTGTAGGCCTGACACACATAACTAAAGTTTGCTTAATTCAATGTGCAAACTTAGTCTCCTGCAGAAATTACTTGTATTAGCTGTAAAAAAAAAAAAACTTAGAACAGAGGAATGCATGTGGAAGGACAGATTGTGTTACCGTTTTTTTCTGTCAGCTGTCTTAGCTTCATATCTTGGCAATTCAACCTGGCAGAAGAGAGATTAAGCCAGAACATAGGAGCTGACTGCCACTCCATGAATCTTCATAATGGCAATGTCAAGAAAGCAGTGCATCTTTATTATGCTAGCTGGCTGTTTTGCTTTGATTTTCTCCTAGAGATAAGGTTAATTAGCTTTGTTAGGGCAGTAGGAAAGGAATGGCTTAAACTGTAACAGCTGGTACATTAGAAAGGCCATATTACACAGCTGTTGTAGTAGAACCCCACCTAGATTTAACCTTTCCTGACCAGACAGCTAAAGGGGGTGTTATTTTCTTGATTTATATTTTAATGAAGTCATTTTGATTAGAGGCTGCCAACGCTTTGAAATAAGAAAACAGCTTATATTTTCTAGCAATTTGCATTTTGCTTTTTAAAATAGAAACGGTCCACTAAGAGGAAAGAGAAATATCCATATACATTTTTGTGTCATTTATGAACTTCATTTCTATAAAATAAACAAGTCTCTTAAGTATAACTAGTAATCTGCCAGTCCCACGATATACAAATAGCTGAGAGACATTAAGGGAATTAATGGTGCACAGGTGAGTCAGGAATATGTTTATTAAGTGAAAAACTATGCAAAACAAATGACTTCTTCAATCAAGGACAAATTTTATGAAATGAATGTGGAAGGGCTAATTTCTACAGGGAACCTATATACTGAACCAGGATCAAAATAATGTAGTTTAAAAAAAATAGAAGCCTTCAAACTAAATTGAAAATATATGTTTCTTTTCGCACTGTTCTCATACCATAGTTGTATATACTGGAGTAAATAGATGTGTTATTTTTCTCTGGTTTTGTGTTTAATATATAAAATATGTATGTTAAATTAGCAACTCTGTTTAATATCCCATGTCAGATATATTTATAATAATAACATATTTATTATTCTAGCTTTTATATATGTCATCCAACTTTCTTTGTTCTCCTCAAAACTATCTCTACAAATCTTGAATTCTCCCATATTTCTGTTGATTGTTAGCATGCTTTTGACCGACATACTGTTAAATAATTCTTCTTTTGTTCAGAAATCGCAGGAAGCTAAGTAGATAAAACCACTGTGTTAGCAAGTGGTATTGTCAGGCTAAAAGAAATGCAAGTTAAATTTTCCCCACCAAATCTGTGGGTAAATTGGAAAGTGATAGAGGCAAAGTAGTGCTTGACTTAAAATCACAATTGGGACCAGAATTTCTGTTGCTAAGCGATGCAATCGTTAAGTGAGTAGCATCCGATTTTGCTACAGTTGTTAAGCAATTCACTGCAATTGTTAAATAATAATGGTGTTGTTAAGCAAATCCAGATTCTCCCATTGAACTTGTCATATGCCAGGTCACAAATGAGATCCCATGATGCAGGGACACAGTAGCTATGATATATACATACCAGTTGCCAAGCGCCCAAATTTTGAGCATGTAACCATAAGGATGCTGCAATAGCTGTAAGTGCCAGGATTAGTTGTAAGTCACTTTTTCAATGCTATTGTAACATTGAATGGTTCTAAATGATTGGTTGTAAATTGAGGGCTACTTGTACTAACCCTTTAGCATAAGAAGTTTGGTTCCACCACAAAACCGCGGTAGACTAAAGCGCGTGTGACTAAAGCGCGGTGACAAAACCGCACCGTCAAAACCGTGCGACAACAGCGCGCCGACAACAGTGCGCCGACAGAAGCGCGCTGTAACATAACCCTAAAAATAACCCTAACCCTAAACCTAACGCTAAACCTAACGCTAAACCTACCCTAAACCTAACCCTAAACCTTACCTTAAGTTAAATCGCGCTTCTGTCGGCGCGCTGTTGTCGGCGCGCTGTTGTGGGTGCGCTTTTGACATCGCGGTTTTAGCGCCGCGGTGTTGTCGGCGCGCTTTTGACGTTCGCGGTTATGTCGTGCCACGAAGAAGTTTAATTCAGTTAGCCCTGGAATGTCAAACTCAAGGCCCAGGGACCGGATTCAGCCTGTGGGGTGCTTAGATCTGACCCTGGAAACAGCGAAAGACCACCCATGGTGCCTCTGCCTTCAAAAATGGAGCTCGGGTGGGCCACGCACTTCCACCCCCAGCTCTGTTTTCATTGGCAGAGGGCTGCAGGAGGCCGTCACAGCTGAAAATGGAGCCGGGGTGTGTGTGGCACATGCGACTCCTCAACCTCCGTTTTTGCTGGCAGAATGCTAGAAAAACAAACTACTAACAAAAGTGGATCTCTCAGCCCCGCCTGGGCCACCACAGGTGCCCCTGACACAAGTGACATTTAGGTGGACATGCCCACCCTGGACATGCCCACCTTCCCCCCCCCAGGTCAAACACAACCCTGATGTGGCCCTCAATGAAATCAAGTTTGACATCCCTGAGTTAGCCAATAATCCCTTTATATTTTCTCATCAATTGTTGTATGTACAGTAACTGAACATGCAGTAACCATTTCAGAAATAAACAATTACTGCTGCTGGAATTGCCGGATATTCCCATGAAAGTAATGACATTTCATTATATTACATGAACCAACTATAGCACTGTCCAACACTGAAGTATGTTGGCATGGATACTTGACAAGACACTCTTTTTTTAAACAGCATGGCCTGAATACTACAGCTAAAGTTAGCTGGAGGAACAATATCATCAGGAAATTGATAAACTACACATGGGAGTTCAACCATCTGTATTGCGTACATCACCTTTGGCCTTGAATGTCTTTGCAGCAGAGTATGCTCACTCCAGTGAGGGGCACATCTACATTTGTGAAACAAGTTGATATCGCCATCTATGCAGCAGGATGCTTAGGGACAGGATATCTAAAACTTATATCAATTAAGAAGGTATATCTTCTTGCTGGCATTGCCCCACCTAAGATCAGGAGAGTGGTAGTAGCAGATGCTGAGGAACAAAGCAAGAGAATGATCCTTGACATCTTCTGAGTGGACATACACTCCAAGCCCATTGATTTAGATCTAGGAACAGCTTTCTGGCAAGAATGAACATTCTTGAGAGTACACAATAAAAAAAACGAATTAAAAGATGGAGGAAGGAGACCATCAAACAAAGAATAACTTTAAAAGAAGTATCTGGCTGGAGAATCTGACCTCCTTTATACTACTTAGAGGACCCTGAATAGGTTGAAAGTTGGAGTGCCTAAGCACAAAACCAATATACTGAAGTGAAGACTCTTAGCAGATAACCAGCCGCTGTGCAGATGTAGAAAGATGTAGCCCCCCAGCTCATCTGCTGGTATGAAACATGTGCAGATGATGACTCATTTTTAACCAACGTCAAGAAGGCAGCTTTATTCTGGTGGTTTGACATTAGATCTAGACATGGAAGAAGAAGATCACCTCACCTCACTGGTTCCTTAATGCTGGCCAGGCAGGAATCAGCAGGATTTGGGCAGAGCAGCCAACCAAGAGTATTCATTGCCGCCAAATCTTGCCAATGAATTTGGTAGCAGAGAGACTTACCTTTTTTAACTTGGCCAGATCTTCAACTTTTTTTATGGGAATTGGGTTGGGAAACAGGTTACATTATGGTATTTGTACTACACAATTGACTAGGTAAAGGTTCCCCTCACACATATGTGCTAGTCGTTCCCAACTCTAGGGGATGGTGCTCATCTCCATTTCAAAGCCGAAGAGCCAGCGCTGTCCAAAGATGTCTCCGTGGTCATGTGGCCAGCATGACTAAATGCTGAAAGCGTACGGAATGCTGTTACCTTCCCAACAAAGGTGGTTCTTATTTTTCTACTTGCATTTTTACATGCTTTTGAACTGCTAGGTTGGCAAAAGAGGGGACAAGTAACAGGAGCTCACTCTGTTACGTAGTGCTAGGGTTTCGAACTGCCAAACTGCTGACCATTCTGATCGACAAGCTCAGCGTCTTACCCATTGAGCCACCTTGTCCCTTACAATTGACTAGCAAAAGGAACATTAATTTAAATCTATATAAGGTGAATCTTTCTTACCCCGCTGCTTACAAGGTGTTAATGTTTAGATGTGCTTTAGTCCCAGTTAAGCCATTTGAACAAATCTAGTCAATTAAAAGCCCTCTTGTATATTAACAATTATTGTCAGAACAATAATTATTATTCCATTAAAATATCAAAAATCTGATAAGATCCAGAGACAAGAAGCCAAGCAATTCCTTTCTAATGGCTGAATCTTCACCTTTCAGATAGCTCAGGGTGGAACAGCATGATACGTCCTTTTTTTTTTTTCAAATCAAATCAAATCAAATCAGTATTCATGTTTCAACTTGGCCATGTCAACATCCTGGGAAAAGGGTCATTCAGCTGGTGTGAGTTGGGGGGGATGGAAGGCAGCAGGCTTAATTTGAATGTTTGCCCTCTGAATTAATTCGAGTTGACCTATTTGAGCAATGATGGAAGAATTTTTTATTTTGTTTGCCCTGATCTATCCCCTAGTGAGTCTATGCTTGTTATTTTTTAATGAAACCATTTTCAAGGCCTGTTGTTTTTGGTGCAGAGAATGCAGGAGAACGAATTTATCTATTTTTATATTGCTTAGAAAGAGAGATGGTTGCCAAAACCACCCACTTGCAATATGGTGAGTTATGTCTCTCTTTTTTTGTTGTTGTGATTGTTGATATATATATATATGTTCTTTTATTCTTGCAGGTGCCATTTAGTTGTTTTTAACTCTGTGGCTCATAATAAACTTTTAAAGATTCCTCTGAAAACACCAAAATTATTTTCACAAGGGGGAGGCAGAGAAAGAGAGAACATCATAACAAAATATTTATCAAAGCCTTATGTTTGCATACTAGCATTTTATTTTAATATCTGATCCTTGCATCAGATTAAAAAGTGCTTCTTATTGCAGAAAAATAGGGAATATGATGGAAAAAATTGTCTTATTTTTCTTAACTTAGGTTACCCTTCATGACTGGAAAAAATGATGTACTTACTGATTCATCAGATATTCTTTCCAATATACTGAGAAATTAACTTCAAGGGGATTGGTGTCTTGGATCAAAACCCTGTTGTTAAGTTAAAAGTGCATAAAGTTGATAAGTCTATAAATAATGCTTCCTAAAACACAGGTGAACTATACTGCTAAATAAAGTCAGTGTATATTCATTATCACGATGAGGTGGAACACTCCAACATTTTTTAACTGTTCATTTTTTCCACCAGACATTTTGTAACCCACAGTTCATATTTTTCATTGCACATATGGAAGCAAGCACCCATTCTATGTCCTGATCTCTCTGCTTATAAGATATCAAGATGAAAATGGTAAGATTGAAAGTCAGGGAGTTACTGACATTTCCTGGCCTACTCAAGCATCCAGATTAGCTGGATCACCAGTGCAAACACAATTCTTCTTGTGAATGAAACTTGAAATCAAATCTTAGTAATAAAGTAATATGCAGCTTACGGAGTTCTGCTGTTACTAGCAAAGATATCTCTGCACAATGAAACAATTTCATTTGAAAATATCATTATAAAGTTTACACATAAGGGCTAGGATTGGACTTAAACATGAGATGTAGGTTAAGAGCTTTTTAAAAAGGCTTAAGATATTTTTTCCCCTACAGATATTAATTTAAATATTGTTGGGGGAGCAACTAGAAACCAGCTACCGTATATACTCGAGTATAGGCCGACCCGAATATAAGCCGAGGCACCTAATTTTACCACAAAAAACTGGAAAAGTTATTGACTCGAGTATAAGCCTAGGGTGGGAAATGCAGCAGCTACCGGTAAATTTCAAAAATAAAAATAGATACCAATAATGTTTTTGAATATTTATTTCAAAGAAAAACAGTAAACTAGCGGTGTATTCAATGAAATACTTCACTCACCTCATGATGCTGATGTCCCGCTGTGATGATGATGTCCCGTGCAGCCGCGGGAGCGATATCCCGCCTCCTATGACACACGGCACAGTGATTCCTATCATTGGATCACTGTACCAGAGGAGGTGGGACATCACTATGTGGCTGCTTGCCATAACAAGGAGGAGGTGGGACATCGTTGCAGACCGGCAGGAGGGGGAGGAAGGGGAATCGTAAGACAGCCCTGCATTACATTAGAACGTGAGGAGGGGGGATGGTGCGGTGCGCGCTGCGCGGCAAACTGACACAGAGGGAGGGGAAACTCACAGGGGCACTGGGCCATTCACGAGTGTCACCCAGCGGCATGGCCCTGCCCCTTTTTCTCCTCCATTTCGGGCAAATTTTTCACTGACTCAAGTATAAGCCGAGGCGGCTTTTTTCAGCCCAAAAAGTGGGCTGAAAAACTAGGCTTATACTCGAGTATATACAGTATTTACTACTGTGCGTAATATGGATGCTCAGAATTAATATGTAGTCAAAACAAATTATATTCAGTATGAAGGCAGATAATAAAGCTTCCACTAGAAGAGAATATAAAGGTAAAGTTTCCCCTCGCACATATGTGCTAGTTGTTCCTGACTCTAGGGAGTGGTGCTCATCTCTGTTTCAAAGCCGAAGAGCCAGCGCTGTCCAAAGACATCTCCGTGGTCATGTGGCCGGCATGACTAAATGCCAAAGATGCACGGAACGCTGTTACCTTCCCACCAAAGGTGGTCCCTATTTTTTTACTTGCATTTTTACATGCTTTTGAACTGCTGGGTTGGCAGAAGCTGGGACACTCTGTTACGCCAAACTGCCGATTTTTCCACTGTGTCCTCTAGTGTCAAGCGAACTGGTTCGCTCCCACTTGTAAGTGGGCTTCAGGCACTGGTTCAGAGAACCAGTTTTTAAACAAATAGGAGCCCACCCCTGTTTATAAGCATAATAGAACATGTCAATGAAGATAGAACTGAAGAATACCTGAAGAGCCTAGTAGTAGTAGTAGTTTGGCAGCCTGCCACACCCCCGAACTAGTTCCCTGTAAGTGCCGCCATCTTGTTTTTTAATTCTGCCCATGCACAGAACATTTTTAATTGAACTGCGCATGCACACACAGCACATGTCAAGCACGCACACAGCACGCCCATGAGCAAACCAGCATAGTGCCTGCTGGAAACCACCCCTGCTCATGTCCTACTATATTGTATCTTCTGTAAGGACTCATAGACCCACCTTGCCTAATAAAATACCCGGGAAATACTGATCTCTTCTATGTACAACCGCTGTTATCAGATCAGTATGAAGTAGTTTCTCTGAATGGAGCCAAATTTTGTTAATCTGTGTGCAAAACTAGGTAGAGTCTAATTGCTCATTGATAATCCACTACTAATGGTAATATATTATTTTGCCTGTTTTTTTTTATTATTATTATTGATTTTAATGCTTCTATTATTAATGCTTTTCTGTGACCTTAATTAAAAATATTAAAATAAAAAAAAATTCCTGAAAAGCAACCATCGGCCCTTCTGGTAGCATGTTATTCAGCGAAATTTCTTCCTCCTCTTTCTCCTTTCTTGAGCACTGTCAAGAATTGTAGAACGTAACTGAAAACCAGAGTAAGATTGCTAAAATTGTTGAATTTCTGATCCTGCAAAATGTCATCGGTTAACAAGCAAATAAAAAAAAAATCATCTAACAGCAGAAGCTACCTTTTGAATGAGTCTGTGGTTGAATGATAAGGGTGATGATTAGTTTTCACTAGTTCTGTTACTGTATTAAAGTAATTACATGAGAGAGGTTATTTTGGAAGATGAAATATGAATTCTGTCTATTTAGGTCACTCACTTATGGTCAACTTGGCAGATGCTGTAGCAAACAATTTTCTTCCATATAGAATTGGTGGGGGGGAAATTGGCTTTCAATACACTATGTTTATTCCATCATATCGCCCATATTTCACTGAAGAAAGGGATAGTTTATTTAATGCATATTTAAAGATAAAAGAAATCATTGCATATACTGTGGTATTCATATTTCTGTTTAACTAGTTAATAACAGATGTAATAATGGGACAACATTATCATAATTTTAATCTTGTTTAAAGTCACAATTCTGCCTACAATCCATCAGACCAAGAGGAAAGAAATTACAGTAAGCAAGGCAGCACATTGCATAAGAATCCATTCTGGTAACCTATAAAATCCTTTAGCAATTTCTGTAACAGCTGTGCTTAATAGAACAAACTAAAATCGTCATTGTACTGTACTCTAAATCTGAAATAAATAACTCCTACAACAGAACAAAATATATTGGTACATGTTCCTACAATTAAAAATGTACTGGTTGTAGTTAATGGCATTTCTACATTTATTTTTGAAAATTAAGGGGAAGAAGGACCTTCAATTTGGAAAGTACTTTTATTGTGCATCACATGTGGCTCTCATTATTTCACAGTTCCATTAACATGTTTTTGTATACCTGCATTGGGTAAATACAGACCTGTTCTTATTGTCTGCACTAAATGCTCTTTACGACTTGCAGATTTGTTTGAAGGAGGACTTTTGGAGTGTTTGTGTGTGTTATACACATGTACAAAGAACAAATGAGCTTTTGTACATGTACGAAGTATGTTTTCCAAGGTCTTATGGTTAGGCTGGAACAATTGAAGGAACAATTGGTCTTGAATGAGGACCACCTATACTGGCCTTAGAAACAGATCAGAGGTAATTGATGCAAATCCTATAAAAGAAAGGGAACTCACTAGAGCATCCCACCCTGGTCCCCCAAGGTTAAATACAACCCTCAATGAAATCGAGTTTGACACCCCTGCACTCGAGCATCCAAATGGTAATGCATGAGTGGAACATAAAACCAAAACTGAAAAACATATTTTCTGTTAAAAGCGTTCATTCAAGCCATTCATTTTCTGTTTTTTTTTTTATCCTTGGACTGAAAGAACAGTATCAGGCATTTAGGAAATACCAATGATCATCACAGTAAGAGATTCTCTGTCCAAATGAAAACAGGGGTGTTGTTTGCTGTCCCATGCAACCTTCCTCATAAGCCTTTGGCTTATTAGAAATTGATAGTTCTTCTTGATAAGACCACCCAGAATCACATAAGTGAGATGACACTTGTAGATGTTTAATAAAGACACCAGCTGACACAGGTTTGCAAATCTTTTCTGGTATTTAATTGGGTCACAGAAAATCTCCAGAGGGTTAGCACAATGGCGAGCAAGTTGCTGCTGTTTGTATATACTTTACATAATTTGGCTTCAGTCTTTGAAATGAAGACTGAGTATATACTAATATTCTCTGTGCATCTCTTTTTATCCTAAAGTTTAAAACATCTCCATGGGCTGAGACTTCTACAAATAAGAAAGAATACTACTACTACATAAGAAGTGATGCGATCTTCCAAATATTGTTCTCTAACATGACACCAGGGACCCGGTGGCTCAGGGGCTAAGCTTGTCAATCAGAAAGGTCGGCAGTTCGGCAGTTCGAATTCCTAACACCACGTAACCAGAGTGAGCTCCCGTTAGTTGTCCAAGCTTCTGCCAACCTAGCATTTCGAAAGCATGTAAAAATGCAAGTAGAAAAATAGGGACCACTTTGGTGGGAAGGTAATAGCGTTCCGTGCACCTTTGGTGTTTAGTCATGCTGGCCACATGATCACAGAGACGTCTTTGGACAGCACTGGCTCTTCGGCTTTGAAATGGAGATGAGCACCACCCCCTTTAGTCAGGAATGACTAGCACATATATGCAAGGGGAACCTTTACCTTTACCTCTAACATGACACCGCCAACCTTTTTTTCCCCCACGTGAGTTGATCTTCACAAAAATATGGAGAATGAAGTCAGAAATGCCTTTTGTTTGTATGTATGTATGTATGTATACACACACACACACACACACAGGTCTAGATCATCTATGAAACACATGAGTTGAAATTCACAAAAATACGTTGTAAGAGAGAATGAGGTACACACACACACACACACACACACACACACACACACACAGAGTTCCTGTAACTGTGATGTGAATTGGAAACAAAAGCAGATTGTTGGGAGAGAAAAATAACCACCGGTCGTGCCCCCTAGGGCATAACATTAAAAGGAAATGCCAATTTTGATTTAGCATTGGTGAAAGTTTTGCTCTAGAGATACAGATCTAGATCATCTATGGGAACACTGTGTTATTTGGGAGTGCCCCTTTTTCTTCAGTCAAGTCAGTCAAACAAACAGACTACAATCTGTTTTAGGACTGTGCGTACCTTCTCAACCATGTGTTTCAGCTGCCATCATTTCCAACAGCGCTGTACTTTCACCAGTGTTCGCTCAAGCATGGCCCTCTGTTAAAGTGTGCAGGTGTAATAGCTTTCTAGTGGAAAACGATATGCTGTTTGTGAGGCCTCAGGAATTTGCTCGAGGTGATTTTAGTGGCATTTTCCAAGGAATGCTAATGCAGTGCTGACAGATGGAAAATCTGTTCTTCAGCTGTAATGGGCTATATAAACTAGTATTAAGAGTTTGGAAAAAAAATCTACTGGAAGAGCACCTTGCATACAAAATAAGAGGAGGGAATGTATATTCAGATGGAATAAAATTTTCCCAAGATTATGAAGTAGACATGAATGGCTTTCATTTTCTTGTTGCCTAATGCACAGTTTTTCTCTGCTGTGATAGAATCTGGCAGATTTAAAATGTATTGGTCTTTGTATTAAAAGCTACACTTTAATCTCTGTTTCAACATCTATGGATATACAGAGGGTCAGAATATTCCTCTATTCCAATGTTTTTCAACCATTACAATTTTAAGAAATGTAGGTAGACCTCAGCTCCCGTAACTTTTCCAGTAAGAATTAAGCTAGTTGGGGAATTCTAGGAGTTATCTTAAAATTGCCAAGTTGGGAAACATGGGGGTAGAGGAAAATCTGAGCTGTGGGCTCAATTTGGAAATTTTGTTTTTTGTTTAAAAAAATAACTAGAAAGAAGGCAATGGTAAACTGCTTCTACATTATTGCCAAGAAAATAACATGGATGTGAAAAAAATTTCTGAAAAAAGGCAATACATAGGCAGGACTTACATGGTTTAGTACATGTATGTCAACCAGAGTTGAGCTCAACAAAATAGGAACGTTTGCTTTTAGATGTAAAATGAATTTTAAAAAAACCTCCTATAAATAGTTCATGACTTTGAATATTGGATTTTTTTTAAAAAAATGGTGATGCTAACAAAAAGAGCCTCAATCCTTCCCATCACTTAGTAAATGTAGTGGCATTTAAGAAATAGTACATTTGGTAAGTGAATAATTAGTGTGTTCCTGAATAATGGACACATATTTATTTTTTATATATGTTCCCCAAATTAATAGCATTCACCTGTTTCACCTAACAAATTCCAATCCACATATTGTATTGGCCAGCTTTCTTTGTTACCCAAGAAGAATCCAAAATATTCTGTATAACTATAACTGAAACCAGGTAAAATGCTCTGGCATCCTAGATTAAAATGTACATGTTTTCAAATTACTCTACATCTTTCAGAACTTAAAAACGAAATAGGTATATAAAAATATTGCCTACTAGTGGAAATATATTGAAATGTACCTACGACTTCCGATAATTATTAAAGTACAGTTTTAAAAATAGCATAAATAGGTTACACTTTTATATAAGTATAAAGAATAAATTTTATTCAGTGGCAAAGCAGTCACATTCATATTGAAAGCTCAACTTATTTTGAAAGAAGCAGAATGAGAATTATACTGGAATTATTTAATTGCAAGTTGAAGACAGCAGGCAGAAAAGCAGAATGTTCGACTGGAACATAATAAAGCTATAAAGAATTAAAATACCTTTGTTCATGTGTCTCCTTCAGAGTTTCCTGACTAAAATTCTGTTCATCATGAGATATTTTGATAGATTACTTTATAAATCTTGCGACATTTATTTCACAATGCATTTTAATAACATTTAAATTTTTATGCTTTGCTATTCAACTTGTATCAGTGGTTTTCCATAATAAATGCATAAATGCAGTAGCATGAAAGAAAAGCAATGCAAATTACAAAATTACAGCTTAACCTGAATCACTGATTCAATATAGGCGTGATCACCAAAAATATAATTCTACTTTTGTTGTTGACTTTCATGTATTCAAAATACAAGCACATAATGTATGATCTTGGATCTTAATAAATTTAAACTAGCATTAAAATATTCAGATAGTATTTTAAAACAATTAGCCAAATTTATGCACCAAACTGATCTCTAGAATTTATCATCTATTTATTATTGCAATGTATAAACTTAACCACTATAGCATATTCCATTGTAGAATAAAATATTCCATTATAGAATATATAAATTTTGAAAACGTTTTCTTATGTAGCATTTTTTTAAAGTAGTTATAACAGTTATAAACATTGTGTTCGGCTTTCGGTGTATTGTAAAATCTATCCAAACCCTGATTTGTTTTAGTTTAATAGGAAAAGATAGCTAGCTAGTAACAGGGAGTTAATAACTTGACATTTTGCTTGACATAAACAGCATCAGGAATATGCACTAGGTTAAGCAACCATTAGAGAGTCAAATATGTCCCAAAAAAACTGCCAGTACCTAAGAGACAGTGGCTGATTTCACAAAAGCTAAAGAGAGAAAAATAATTACCAGAAACAATGCTAAGTGAAAATAGAAATACGTGTAGGATGAAGTGAAAACAGAAGGTAAACAAAAACCAAAAATAAAAAGGATAAATGTGGTATAATAAACCTATGTATAACAGAAGTCAAGTCTTAAATAAGTTAAATGAGGTTCACATATTGATCAGATTTTCCAAGTCATGAATTAATGTTAGTTGAGAAGTCGAAAGTGCAGACTTGTCTTGATCCAAGATTTTAAATCAGGGGTAGTGAGCCTTTTTACCTGATGCTCATACAAAATAAGTCCACCGTTCTTAATAAAAGTGATGTGTTTAAGCGTTTCAGTACACAATTTAATATTGCATCATCGGACATCATATTAACGTATCATCATACAGTTTGAAGTGATCTCCAAGGTCATTTAGTCCACCCCAGTAGTGTTCATTGTGGCATTCACTAAAACGTTAAATAAAAAGGTGTCAATTGGATTGTTAGGAAACATATTTCTTCAGCAAAGGTCATCTCTTCTACCAGCTCTGACTTTCATGTTTTTTTCCTAATATATAATCCTACATCTACTTCGTAGTAATTTCAGCCCATTTCTTTCTGGTCCTGCCCTCTACTCCATAACATCAACTCCATTCCATCTCTATGTGATAAACCTTTACTTATTATACAGATCATAGTCTTTTCTTCTGCAGGCGAAACATAGCCAGTTCCTTTAACTGTTTTCCATACAATTTGATATTCAGTTTCCTAACTACTTTCAGTCCTCTTTTGAACTCACTTCAGTGTGATAGTATTTTATTTTATTTATTATTTTATTTATTTTATTTATTATTTTGTTTATTATTTATTTTATTTTATTTATTTATTTTGTTTATTTTATTTATTTTGTTTATTTTATTTATTTTATTTATTTTATTTATTTATTTTATTTTATTTATTTTATTTATTTTATTTATTTTATTTATTTATTTTATTTTATTTATTATTTTATTTATTTTATTTATTTTATTTATTTTATTTATTTTATTTATTTTATTTATTTTATTTATTTTATTTATTTTATTTATTTTATTTATTTTATTTATTTTATTATTTATTATTTTATTTTAGCTACAATGCAGAACTGGTCATAATATTTAAGTGGGATTTGAGTAGGACGTACTGGATAGGACTGTGATGGCGAACCTATGGCACGTGTGCCACAGGTGGCACACAGAGCCCTCTCTGCGGGCACACAGCTGTTGTTCCAGCTTAGCTTTGTGGAACATGTGCACATGCCTCCTGCCAGCCAGCTGGTTTTTGGGTCTCTGCTGTGCATGTTGGAGGGGGGGCATGTGGAGACACACGTCCTGCACAGGGGGATTGCACTTGGGGAATGTCACATGTGCATGCATGGGGGACGGGATATATGGAGGGGGGGCACATACACATTGCATTATGGGTGTGCGCACATGCGCTTTCGGCACTCAGTGCCAAAAGTGTTAGCCATCACTGGGATAGGAGAATAGCATTTATCCTTTTTAACAGCTGCATCACCTTGTTTGCTGGGAACCATATACTTTTCGCACGTAAAAGTCAGGTCTCCTTCATTGTCTATTTCTGTCTTTTTTTCCATCCAGATATAGGACTTCAAATTTTTCCTATTACATTTCATTCTCTTTGTTTTGATCCACTCTTCAAGCCTGCATTTTGTGACCTTCATTTTGCCTCCTAAAGTGTACTTTTATGTCATTTGCAAGTTTGATAATTGCCCTCTCAACCCCTTCATTCAACCCATTAATAAAAAATATAGCACAGTAAAGGGCCTCGGACAAGCTCTCTGGCACTTCATTTGATATGTTCACCAATGTGGTCTGGATGAATTAGAGTCGTTTCCGAGTGCAGTCATTCAGCCAATTATCCTCTATCTAATCATTTAACTGTGGTTTCATCCAGCATCATATTTAATGAAGATATCATGAAATAATGTGTTGAATGCTTTGCTGTGATCAAAGTAATTTATGTACAGCCTTTTTCCTAAGCTAACAAAAAGGATATAAGTTGAGTACAACATGACTTGTTTCTAAAAGCTCATATTGGCTCTTACTGATTCTAATTTTCTATGGTTCATAAACATGCTGTTTAGCAATTTGCTTAGAACCTGGCCCAACACAAACCATAACCATGATAGCTCCCATAACTTTCTTTCATTTTTGAAGAGAGAGATATGATTTATTTTCTCAACAGCCTATTTTAAACTACTAATATTAAACTAAAATGGTATCCCTAGAATGAGAAGTCAAAAACATTCCTAGAAGAAGGCAGTGATAAACTACTGTACTTTCATACGGTTGCCTGAAAGCATCTAGGGATTCACTAGTCGAGAGACTGAGCTCAACTTGAGAGAATCTTTCTCAAGCTAACCAGGTAACTATTTCAATTAGTAAATAGAATGCAGCATTGCAGGCTAATTCTGCCAACTGTCAGCAGACAGTTGAACAGCTGAAGGTTGACTCAGCCTTCCATCCTTCCGAGGTCGGTAAAATGAGGACCCAGATTATTGGGGGCAATATGATAACTCTGTAAACCTCTTAGAGAAGACTGTAAAGCACTGAAAAGTGGTATATATGTCTAAGTGCTTACAAAATGCTAATGATAATTTTGAAAATATTAAGTGAAGGGCTGTTCCCTTTCCATAAGGCTCTGCTCTCTGGGTACCTGAATATTAGGTCAAATTGACAACTATATTTAAATATCATTGCAATAGCATTTCAGTGCTGTGAGGGGGCAAAATAACATAAATAGGGTTTTTAGATGGAGTATCCAAACCATTATTCTCAGCTAACTCTCAGCTAATGTCTCTATCTAATCTTAGTAGCTATTGTAAAGAGAAAATAGATGGCTAAAAAAATAATGCAGAAATGATGTTATTTTATTTCTTCATTTTTCATTTCTCTTACTGAAGAAGTAGCTTCGTGTTTATTTTTTTTAAGCCTCAACTTGCCTTTTGATGGTGGGATCATAGCAGAGGGGACTGTACTTCTTTTGTTTTAAAATATACTTTTTCACTATTCTGTAGCCTTCCTCGCTGTCTCTGCTTCCCAAATTGAAAGAGTTTATTGGTGAGAAATCATTCTTTGGGATTTAAGTGAAGTTTGGAAATAAAAGAGAGAACAGACTGCTAAATAGAAGATTGTACAATAAACAACAGGACACTCAATGCCAGGGGTGGGATTCAGCTGGTTCTGACCAGTTCAGGTGAACCAGTAGCTCCGACAATCAGCTGGGTAGAGAACCAGTGCGCTTCGACGATCATGTGGGCCCACCCGCCCTTGCGCTTTACTTAGCTATATCCTCTCAGCTGATTTGCATGGCAGAGCGGATTGGGGCTCCTCAGTTATGTTACTCTTTAGAAATAACGTGGAAGGTAAGTTTTGTTAACTTTCTTAAACTTTGTTAATACGGGGTGCGTGCAAAGCACATAATCACTGAACCATTTATTAAACTGGCAGGATCCCATCACTGCTCAATGCCCTTATATAGTTTCAAGTATAGGAAACCCAATCCTTGGCTTATCATCTTTTTTTAACTTCCAGAGGAGGGGAAAATTAAATTGTTTTGTTAATCATGTTGAATGTGACTGCTTAACAAAAAGCAGAACCGAAGTCATTCTCCCCAATTTTTATTCTCTGTGTCATGTTTCCTGGAAGTAAGGAATCTAATGCATATTAGTTAGGCCTGTGATGAAATCATGGAACTGACAGTGCATGAAGAAGAAAAGATTGTGACAAAGCTGTTTTTAAATTCTTTTCAGGATATTTAAAGGGCGACTGTGTTTTCCAATTAACATACTGCCCTCTGAATTCGTTAATACCATCTCTCATTACAGTTTGTTTAACTTGCTTTCAAAGATCTGTTTGGGTGGATAAATGGTAGGAGCATCTCAAGAGAGTTCCTATGTCTCTAGCAAGTCAATCAACTTTTGATACTTGAAAAACTCCCTGGAAGACATGGTCCATAAGATGGATGTCAGAAAGCTGCAGTAAATTGTTTCTTAGCGGGAAATCTGCAGCAGTAGTGTAATTTGGACAATGGAGCATTTGACAGCTAACCTATCAAGAACAGTGCACCCTGGGGATGCCAAGCATTGATGAAGCAGAAGCTAAATAGGGAAATAATTTTCCAATCAGGCAACAGAGTGACTGCTTATCCCATGGTCCTAGGGGTTTGTTCTAATGCAATTCTTTGGCAGCTTTGTGCATTTGGCATTTCTTCTTAAAGAAAGTCCGTTTTATTTTAAACTTTAATGAACACAAGTTTTGCAAGTTTTGGTCTTTCTCCAGAGAGTTTTTGGATGTATTTACTAGCTTACGACAAGGCTGTGAAAGAGAAGTTACATATATAGAGGGCTTAATAATCAGAGTTTTATATATTCAGTTCCTTGTTAAGGCACTAACTTACTTGCATGCATGAGACTGCTGAATATTTTACTGTAGTTCGTAAGAATTTGAATATTAAATGTGGTGTAGCTTAATTAATCATTGGGAATGTTTAGAAATTTATTTTTTTTAATTTTATTTATTTATTTATTTGTCAAGCATGTATTAGGCAACATATATGTTTAAACATGATTTTGGATACATGAAATGAATAAGAATAAAATAAACATTAGGACAGGGACAGTAAGCACTTTGATGCGCTTATGTACACCCCTTACAGACCACTTACGAATGGAGTGAGGTCGACAGTAGGCAATCCAAGGTTAAAGTTTTGGGGGTTTGGGGAAGAAACCACAGAGTCAGGTAGTGCATTCCAGGCATTGACCACTCTGTTGCTGAAGTCGTATTTTCTGCAGTCAGATTTGGAGCGGTTTACCTTAAGTTTGTATCTAATATGTGCTCAGGTATTGTTGTGGTTGAAGCAGAAGTAGTCATTGACAGGTTGGTTATTGTAGCAGATTTTATGTACTACGCTTAGATCAGACCGTAGTTCTAAGTTGTCTAAGCCCAACATTTCAAGTTTGGTGGCATAAGATATTTGGTTGCGAGCAGTGGAGTGGAGAACTCTTCTCGTGAAGTATCTTGGGACTCACTCGATTGTACTAATGTCCGATATGCAGTGCGGGTTCCAGACAGATAGGCTGTATTTGAAAATTGGTCTAGCAAATGTTTTGTATGCTCTGGTTAACAGTACTATATTACCAGAGGAAAAAGCTACGCAAGATTAGGTTAACAACTCTTTAATGCCTTTTTGGCAATGTTGTTACAGTGGGCTCTGGCATTTAGAACATTAGATATGAGTACTTCAAGGTTCTTGACAGAGTGAGGGTCATCTACAAGGTCGTGTCCACCCAGCTTGTATTTTGTGTTCTGATTTATTTTGCCAATATGTAAGATACACCATTTGTTAGTTGAGATTTGAAGTTGCCAATTGTTTGACCATTCTGAATTAAGAGGCAAAAAAATGCTGTATTCAGTGTATAAGACAGAGCCAGATTTTCAGCCTCTTTTTTGAGGAAAAAAGTGTGTCTTATAATCGGAAAATTAAGGTATATAGTATGTATTCAGTAGATTTGCAACTATAATCTCTACAGTCAAGATCTTATTTCTTCTGACGAGAATTTGTTTTGTCTGATCCCCGAGCATTGATATCTTTTTTTCTATTTTGTATGCTCCCAATACTTTGTTCAGGGGACGCTGTGGCTCAGTGGCTAAGATGCTGAGCTTGTCAATCAGAAAGGTCGGCAGTTTGGCGGTTCGAATCCCTAGCGCTACGTAACTGAGTGACCTCCTGTTACTTGTCCCAGCTTCTGCCAACCTAGCAGTTTGAAAGCATGTAAAAATGCAAGTAGAAAAATAGGAACCACCTTTGGTGGGAAGGTAACAGAGTTCTGTGTGCCTTCGGCATTTAATCATGCTGGCCACATGACCACGGAGACGTCTTCAGACAGCTCTGGCTCTTCGGCTTTGACACGGAGATGAGCACCGCCCCCTAGAATCGGAAACGACTAGCTCACATGTGTGAGGGGAACCTTTACCTTTTAATATTTTGTTCTTTCAAAGACAAGTACAGATTTGTATAATTCCATATGCAGAGTTGATTTATTGTATCCAGCCTAATTATTTAATTACATTTTGTACATATATTTGTTTTTTAATGAATAATAAAGCACAGATAAATTGTAAATAGTTTAACACATACAAATACCCCTAAACATGCATCTCTTGGCATTTTAAAATGATTCTGTATCCAGTTTGTATAGTGTTTGGGCAAATCTAAGTACAAAATTTTACTTAGTTTCCTAGTGTGCTGGGTTATCTATCTTAAAACTCTTATATTCTATAAAAACATTATGGTTACTTTAGGGTGTTTATTTGCTGTTAAGCTACTTTTACTTTATATCATTCAATAAATAAATCCTTGCTTTCTAGAACGAAAGTTTAAAGCTACTTAAAGTCTGAGTGAGTGAATTAAAGCAAAAGTAACATTATGTGTGAGCCATGCTTTTACTGATATATTAACACTGAATAAGAAAGGAAAAAGGGAATGGTTTCCCCTGACGAGTTGTGACTCTAAGGGATGGTGATCATCTCTCTTTCCTAGCCAAGTGAGCCAGCATTGTCCGAAGACCCCTCTGTGGTCATGTGGTCAGCATGACTGTATGCCAAAGCGTCTGGAATACTGTTACGTTACTACCAATTTATCTATGTGCATTTACATGCTTTCGAACTGTTAGGTTGGCAGGAGCTGAGGCAAGGACAGGTGCTCACCATGCCACATAGCACTTGAGTCTCAAACTTCCAATCTTCCGGTCAACAAGCCTAGCATCTTAACTGCTAGGCCAGAGATCCCCAACCTTTCCAGGTTGGCAGCCCGAAATGGGTGATGGGGAAAATAGGGGATGATTTTGTGGGAGGGGCAAGCACATGTTCATGGACGTGAGTGCCCGTGCCATTCACAATGTTGCAAGTGTCAGTTGCAACCATCCGCAAGAAGGCTAGTGTGAGTGTGGATCTGGGCACCCACAAGAAGGCTAGTGCAAGTGGAGCCATGAGCACCCGCAATGAGACTAGTGCAAATGAAGCCATGAGCACCCTTGATGCTCGCACGAGTGGAGCCTTGAGCATCTGCAAGAAAGCTAGCATGAGTTGGGCCATGAGCACCTGCAACAAGGCTAGTGCGAGTAGGGCTGCGAGTGCCAACAATGAGGTTTGTGCAAGTGGGACTGAGAATGCCCATGATGAGGCTTGTGTGAATGGAGCTGAGAGTTCCCACAATGAGGCTTGTGCAAGTGGGACTAAAAGTGCCCATGATGAGGCTTGTGCAAGTGGAGCTGCGAGCATCTGCAATGACCTGCATATTAGTGGGGCCATAATTCCCCAAGCACAAGGCTCCCACCTGTAATGACTCTCACACGAGAGGAGCTGTGTACATGCACAGAGGTGCACACACTGGCCAGCCTGTCATGCGGCCTCATGGCGATTAGCCAACAGTGGGCCCGGCCCTCATGTTGGGGACCACTGCGCTAGACCATCACCCTCTTTTTAATATAACACCAGACTTTCCAAATATCTGCCAAATGTCATACCTCCAACCACATCTCCCCAAAAATATTATCTCACTCTTTTTCTCTCAATTTGAAAATTTGCTTGAACTAGTTCCAGAAGATAAGAAATTCTAATCCCCAAATCAAGACTTTTGATATTAATGGCGCAACTAAGAAAGATGATGTTCTGTAGCTACTTTGAAGAGGAAAGGTCATCGATTTGAAGGAAAAATCTCCATACACTTCCAGGCACATTTGTACTTTTTCAGATGATGTGAAGTGCAGATATGGACGGCTTTATCTAAATGATAGCTGCATGCTGTTTACTGTCTGTCATAACCTTATCGTTTTAAAGGATTTTCCAATACTGCACACAGTGCATCTGTGACTGAGACAAAAATCAATGCTTATGGATTTAGCTGTGTAATCCTATCACTTGTCCTGCAAGATGTGGTTTGAAATGTAAAGTTTGTTAAGGTTTGAATGAAGTTGAGGATCCAGGGGTCTCTAGAGGAAGTTTAGGTTTTTAGTGAGTAATCTGTTTTCTACCTTTTCTTTTCTTTCTAGTTAGCTGCATTTTTGCTATATGTAGCTTAGCCCATTTCCTCAATTATTACAATATATCCTTAAAAAAAACAAAAAACTGCCGGCAGCTGATAGTGATCCACATGAAGAAGAGTTCTGGAAGCATATGGAAATAAAATTTAACATCTTTGAAAGCCTTTGTATGGAGTATGGGGAAGACCACACTGAGAATGAAAGAAAAATTAGATGGTGGAATTAAATGGAATTATTCTTGCTCAGCTGCTATATTTCTGTTGTTACATTACCTGTTCTATTTTATGAGGTCCTAAAATACTGCATGTGTCTTATTAAATAGATGAGCGCTTTCACAGCTGAGCAAAAGCTATTATACTGGGGTTATTACTTCTGCAATCGGGAACAAGTTGGTACAATCTGTTGAAAAGACTTCCAAATGAGCTTCTTTAAAACAAACAGCAAAAGAATATTTTCTGCAAAGCATGTTTCTACACATAACCCCCCCCCCACACACACACATGGAGAAAATATTCATAAATAGTATTATAATAGTAAATGTTAATGCCACTTTATTAAGCCTTGGTAAGGCCACACTTGGAATACTGCAACCAATTTTGGTCGCCACAATATAAAAAAGATGTTGACACTCTAGGAAGAGTGCAGAGAAGAGCAACAAAATGAGTGGGGATTCGATAAAGCGTATAAAGAACAGTTGCTGGAACTGAATATGTCTAGTTTCATAAAAAGAAGGACTAGGGAAGACATGATAGCAGTGTTCCTATATCTCAGGGGTTGCCACAAAGAAGAGGGAGTCAAGCTATTCTCCAAGGCACCTCAGGGTAGAACAAGAAGCAATGGGTGGAAACTAACCAAGGAGAGAAGCAACTTAGAACTAAGGAGAAATTTCCTGACAGTTAGAACAATTAATTAGTGGAACAACTTGCCTCCAGAAGTTGTGAATGCTCCAACACTGGAAGTCTTTAAGAAGATGTTGAATAACCATTTGTCTGAAGTGGTGTAGGGTTTCCTGCCTAAGCTAGGGGTTGGTCCTTTCCAAGTCTATTATTCTAAATAGGAATTGTAGGAATATGCAGATATTTGCATTTGAAGGGAAAAAAACTTATTTAAAGCATCAAAGCACATGGACACTCTTTTCACCCTTACAAAATGCAGAATGAAAGCTGGAAGGGATCTTCTAGTACAGGGGTGTCAAACTGATGTCCTACAGGCCAAACGCGCCACACGCTGGCCACGCCCATGCCCAGTTTTGCGAAGGGGAGGAAAGTCACGATATGTCACATGATGCAACTGTGAAGCCACGAGTTTGACACCCCTGTTCTAATTCAACTCCCTGTTCAAGTAAGAGACCTTACATCATTCTGGACAAATGGCTATCCAATTCTTCTTAATTCCTTTCCAATATGTTGTCCCTCAAAGAAACAATCAAAATAATATTTTAAAGGCAAATAGCCCAGAACCCCTTGCTTCAATCTTTAGGAGATGTAGTAGCTTTCACCTACGCATTATGGAGTAGTAGCCTTTAACAGTTAGGTCTGTTCAGATTATTTAAAGAACTCTCTGAATTTTCTCCAAGGAATTGCAAAGCAATGACAATCATTTGTTTGAAAATCTTTTAAGAAAACTGTACCTAAGGATACACTTGATCATGGAGGTGCTGTCAGGCATTAACTCTGCAAACTGCTTAGAGAAGGTTGTAAAGCACTGTGAAGTGCTATATCAATCTAAGTGTTATTGCTATTCTATTCTTAGTATCCTTCATAAATTTAAATATATTCTCCAGTTTCATCTTCATTATCACATTCTAGGCTGTCTAAATGGTGGAACACAGTGGCTTAGTGGCTAAGATGCTGAGCTGATTGATCAGAAAGGTCAGCAGTTGGGCGGTTCGAGTCCTTAGCGCCGCCTAACGGAGTGGGCTCCCATTATTTCTCCCAGCGTCTGCCAACCTAGAAATTTGAAACCATGTAAAAATGCAAGTAGAAAAATAGGAACCACTTTTGGTGGGAAGGTAATAGTGTTCTGTGCACTTTTGGCATTTAGTCATGCTGGCTACATGACCATGGAGATGTCTTTGAACAGCGCTGGCTCTTCGGCTTTGAAACGGAGATGAGCACTGCCCCCTAGAGTCGGGAATGACTAGCACATATGTGCGAGGGGAACCTTTACCTTAGGTCAGTGATGGCAAACCTGTTTTGGCGCACGTGCCATAAGCGGGGGGAGCGCAGAGGGGTTGTGCATGGCCGTGCCACACCCATAATGCAATGCGCGACCCCACAGCATGCATGCACGCATGACAGGTGCGACCCCCATTTTTTGCATGCTTTCTTCACCCTCCCCAGGCTCCAGAGGCTCTTTAAAAAAGTGGGCCTACAGGCAAACCAGAAGTTTGGAAACGGACTTCCGGTTTGCTCGTAGGGTCATTTTTCATCCTCCGGAGCCTTCAGGGACCTTCAGGAGGCTTCCCTGAAGGGATTAAACTGGCCCTATAAGCAAACCGGAAGTCCGTTCCCAAACTTCGGTTTGCCCATAGGGCTGTTTTTTTTTTTACTCCAGAGGCTTCAGGGAAGCTCCTGAAGCCTCCAGAGATCCTCGGGGGGGGGGGGGAGACTGTTTTCGCCCTCCCCAGGCTCCTATAAAGCTTCTGGAACTTGGGGAGGGTGAAAAATAGCTTTAAAAATGGCTGAACTCAGCTGGCCAATGTGCATACGCGTGCTGGCCAGCTGACGTGCCCCGACAAATAGCTCCATGTGCCACTTGTGGCACGCATGCCATAGGTTCGCCATCCCGGTCTCATGTTATCTATATCCTTTTTCTGTCATCTTCTTAGGTCCATGATAGAAAATGTCATCACATACTGTATACAAATATGGTACGCTGGTTTAACAGCCATGGAGAGAAGGCACTACAGAGAGTGATTAATTCAGCACAATAAACCATTGGTTGCCCCCTAACACCACTGAGTGACGTCACCAGATCTTGCTGTTTCAACAGAGTAAGGAAGATACTTAGGCCAGTATCTTTTTTCACTTTTACCATCGGATAGAAAACACAGAAGTGTAGCCGGTCAAACAGATTTAAAATCATCTTCTACCCATGGGCTGTCAGACTCCTAAACACACAAATTAGCACCACAAATTTCACTGGTGCCAGTGTAGTGTGTAATATGTATATACCATAATATGAGATCATACACCTGAGTAATATACACGTTGCACAGAATATGTTGTACATATGGAAACGTATGACTAGTTTTTCCCTAACTACTTGTATAAGGATTATCCTTTATATTATTATCGTTGTCTTGTATGAACTGCACCTGTAGAGTCCAAATCAATTTCGTTGTATACATGCTGTACAATGGCAATAAAGGCTTTGACTTTGACTTTTCAGTCTCTGTGTGTATCCCTTTGTTAAAATTTGAAATCTTACATGGCTTCTTTTGCCATTCTCCATTTTTCTCTCAGTGTGGAATGTTTATAAATGCCTAAGTACTTATTGGAATTGCCTGGGCAAAGGACCAATTCTTCATAAGTAAGAATCAGAGTATTTGGGGCTGTTTCAAGGCATTACCTGGCATTAACCTGAGGCCATAAAAAGCAATAGCTAATTATTCATTCACAATCCAATCACTGAGATCTCCTCTAACATGGAAATTACTGCCTGGCTGAAGCTAATGGCCTCTATTTAATAGACTGGGAACAAAGATTGTATATTATGTTTGTCAAATACACATTTGCTTGAGATTTTTTTCCACAAAAATTAAAAAATAGAACCAGTAATACAGTTAGCTCCCTGCAGGGTGTGGTGGTTAATCTGAATTTATGTTGTTAAACAAAGCAGTTATTAAGTGAGTCTCATCTTTTTTATCATGGTTGTTTAGCAAACCACTTGCAGTTGTTAATAATATGATGGTTAAGGGAATCAGATTTCCCCCATTGACTTTCCTTGTCGGAAGCCAGTTAGGAAGGTCACAAATGGCAATAACACAACCCCAAGACACCACAACCAATGGTGGGTTCCTACCAGTTTGGACCAGTTTGGCCGAACTGATAGTAGCTTGGCAGCCTGGGTCATTGGAACCAACAGCGACCCAGGCCTGCCATGCCCCTGAACTGGTTCTTCCGGTGGCGCCATAGGCGCCACCATTTTGTTTTTTGCTTCTACGCATGCACAGAGCAACTTTAGTTGTACTGCGCATGCACACTTGGTGTGCGCATCAAGCACATGCATCAAGCACGAACATCGCATCCCTGAGCGAACTAGCAGTAGTTTCACCCCTGACCACAACCATCATTAGTAGATGCCAATTGTCAAGCATCTAAATTTTGATCTCATGACTGTGGGGATACAGCAGCGTTTGTAAGGGCGAGCACTACTTGTAAGTCACTTTTTCAGTGCAATTGTAATTTTAAACAATCATTAAGTGAATGGTTGTAAATTGAGTTGTAAATCTTTTAAGTCCTTTGCCATCTGGTGTCATTTAGTTTTATTCTAAAACAGGTAAATTCAAAGTCAGAGAAATTCTAAAGTGAGCCGGTGGGCTAAAATGAACTGTGATATTAACAGTGCTAAAACGAGGGAGGCCTAGTAGTAAGGTCTACATAGTTACTTAAATTTCCTTTATGGAGTGTATGCCTATAGTTCCCCACCCCTGTTATATAAGGCAATAAATCATTTCTACTGCACCATTTCCAGTAGAGATTCTGAATTTCAGGCGTGTCCTTTACCCTTCAAAAGCTCTCCACTTCTTTGTTACAGCAACCACCTGTGGCCAGTTTAGGTGCCTTTTGAATGCATAGGTTTAATCTGCCAGAATTGACTTGCCAACATGGAATCTGTTAAGAATTCTGAAGGGTGGAGTACATGCTGATTTCACACACATTTTAAGTCACCATGTTTTGGAGGGAATACTGTGGAAACTGTTGGTGGTTATGGCTCCTATTAAAAAAGAGCCTTTTAAAGAATGGAAAAAGGGAGAATAAAACAACAACAAGGTGTGGTTGTAGCAATGTGACCTTTTACACCACTCTGGGTAACAATTTAGCCTTGCTTTTTCATTAGATCTACTGCAGAATTGATGATATAGCATTCACACTTAATTAGCCACAGAGCAGTGTTAAATTAGTACTGGAAGTTCTAGCACTTCTACTATAAAGGCATGTGAACTGCATGCACAGCGATAAAATATTTTATCAGCAAATTGAATGAGGGAATATACTTCAGCAGGTTTTCTCCCCCCTCTCAAATGGAGCTTTGAATATAAGATTATGTGTTTGTGCGCATGAATGTGCATGCATATTTACTTCCCAGATTTTCTCCCATTTGGATAGCCTTTATAGGCAGCCACAGAGACAAAACAGATAAGTGTGCTTGATATAGTTAAATGTCTCATATAATGTATATAATCCTACCATCCAGATCCCAGGTGTGACGTGAATTATACAAAAAATATTAATAAGATAGTTTTGTTTCCAAAAGAGTGTGTAAATCCTTCAATAGAAAGCATTAGTTTGAAAATCACCAGTATGGATAATCACAACAGATGAAGTGTTTATACCACTTTATAGTGCCTTGGTAAGACCGCACTTGGAACATGGCATCCAGTTTTGGTCATTAAAAATGTGGAGACTCTAGAAAGAGTGCAGAGAAGAGCAACAAAGATGATTAGGGGACTGGAGGATAAAACATACCAAGAACGGTTGCAGGAACTGGGTATGTTTAGTTCAGGCTTGTCAAACTCCTGCCCCATGGCCTGGATGCATCATGCACTGGCCATGCCCACGCCCGATTTAGCAAAGGGAAAGAAGTCCTGATATGTCATGTGACACTGCTGTGATGACGCCCCTGGTCTAGTTTAATGAAAAGAAGGACTAGGGGCAGGGGTGGGTTTCAACCGGTTCACGGCGGTCCGCGCAAACCAGTTGGTTGGCAAACCTGGAAGTAAGTAATTTCCGGGAACGGCGAAGTGCCCACCCACCTGCTGGCGCTCCTTACCGGTCTTTGAAGACTTCTGCGCTTCCACGCAGGCACATGGCACATACAGCGCCTGCGCAATTCTCCGCGAGCAGCTGGATGGCACATACAGCACCTGCGTGAGTCTCCGCGAGCAGCTGGAGCATCGCACAGGCGCTAAGACGCATGCATGAACTGCGCGCGTACACGAGGATGCCGCCGGCCCCGTTCCAACCGAACCGGTTGGAACGGGATTAGCAACCCACCCCTGACTAGGGGTGACATGGTAGCAGTATTCCTATATCTAAGGGGCTGCCACAAATAAAAAGTGCTCAACCTAATCTTCAAAGCACCTGAAAGCAAGACAACAAGCAATGAATGGAAACTAATCAAGGAGAGAATCAACCTGGAACTTAAGAAGAAATTTCCCAACAGGGAAAACAATCAGTGGAACGACTTGCCTCCAGAAGTTTTTAAGAAGAGATTGGACAGCCATTTGTCTGAATTGGTATAGAGTTTTTTTTTTTTGCTTGGGCAGAAGATTGAAATAGAAGATCTCCAAGGTCCCTTTCACCTCTGTGATTGTGTTATTCTGGATAGATGCCAGTTTATATATACAAATACAGTCTGTAGGCTCTTTTTTATATACAAAGTTTTCACAAGGAACAGTTCCCAGGATGATCGTCAGCCTGAGCTCATCAATTTAAGAATAAGCCAAAGATTTACTGGATAAATTCACATCCCCCATAGAACAAAAGACCACTCACATTTACCTTCATCTTACCTTCTTTCCCACTATCCTTTTTATGTGGTTATAAAATCGCTGCAGTGTAGAGGTAGAAATTATTTTATCTCCTACTTAGCTCTAATTCAAAAGAACTTCTTTCAAAAAATATTAACTAGCAAATGTTAATAATCCAGATTATGCTGACCGTGCATATAGCCACTTTGTTCCTGCTGGGAAGGAACAGCTAAGGAAGTTTTTATATGAGGAAACAATAGATACATGCATAAAAAGCCAGGATATTAACTTTTTAAAATAATGCATAATATTATGGCTTGTTCTGAAACTGTAAATTGTACGAAAGGAATGCAAGACTTGATGGATTGTTTGTACCCATAGGGAAAAGTTACCGTTGGTATGCCAAAAAGCTCCTATAATTATCCAAATGCTGCTAATGATGTAGGCTTCTAATAAATATAGATTTCCATCTTTGGATTGCTGAGTTATTGCTGGAGAAGGCACATATGCTAGAAAGAATAAATACAATTTAGAGGTTTCTTTACCTCTGTCTACTTATTTAATTTCAGTCACAAATTATGTCAAGCATCGTACACTCCGGTAGAGTACACATGATAGAGGCACCATATTAATAGAAGGAGTTCACTTATGATATTTGGAGTCTACATGAAGATGGAAAGTAAAGAAACTGTGAATTATATCAGAGATTACTGTACATTTAAAGGACTCTCACACTCTAACTCTTAAATAAATTCAGGAACTTATTTTCCCCCTCATATGATACCAAAATCTTCTTCTTTTCTTCTTGGAAAGCAAATTCTTTTTTGGCACATCCCGACATTGTTTCACATGGATTAATTTCACTTTTAGCAAGAATAATATTTTTAACTTTTTTAAAAAATATATTCCATTAAAAACCATTTATCAGAGAACTTCAGAAAACAAAAAGCTTCCTAATTTATTGAGCGTTCTACAATCTCAATAATTGAATATCCCTAATAGTAATAATAGCTATTGTTTATTTAAATACATGCCTTAGTGAAACACAGAAACTTTTGTCACCGTTATTATTATTTAATAATAGCTTATTTAACTAACTCTCTATATCACCTTACTCTCAGTGACTCCTTCATTGAGAGTAAGGGGGTATAGAGAGTTAGTTACATAAACAATTATGCCTTATTTTAAAAAGAGGTTAATAAACTAACTTGTTTTTTGGTGCTCTTTGTTTCTTAAAGTTGATTTTCAAGGACACTCCTTCCAGTAGAATTTGTAGCCGTAGTCCTTCATCTAAATATATTAAGCAATTTACTTTAGATAATGTAGCCAATAAAATTTTAATTTTGGATTAAATAAACCATATCTTGTGGCGTGCCTATTGCATCTTCACAGTCAAAGGATGATCTATGGGTGCATTTAGAGAATTTGGTCTTCCTAATGCTCCAGTGGAGCAGGGTCAATTGTTGCCTAATGAAAGGAATCGATAGCAATTTTTCTAGTGAGCTCAGAGAAATTAGCATTGGAGAACAAGCATTGGCAGTGTAGAATCTGATACCGTTGTGTATGCCTGCTGCTGTGGGAAGTAACCTAACAGGTTTTTACGAAGTATTGGATCAATATAAAATTCTTTGATTAAACTAGCTGGGGAGTGTGAATAAATGTGACTGTGTGCATAAGTCAATGAAGTTGGAAATGATCAGGAAAAAGCATAAATCCACTATCTGTTGATTTTTTTTTCAATGCCCTGTACCTCCCTGTTATTGTAGTGATTGTAAAATGTTTATACACTGACTAAAAGTTGACTAAAGTTTTCTTTAGCTGAGAATATAAATACCCACTCACATTTCATTGAATACACACACACACCAGAGGTGGGTTCCTACCAGTTCGCACCTATTCGGTAGAACCGGTTTGCCAAATCTACCGAACCAGTTAGAAGAGGTTCCACCAGTGGACCCGGAAAGCAGGCCACACCTACAGAAGAGGTTCCAAAAATTTTTGAAACCCACCACTGCCCCCCCACACACAGACAGACAGACTGACACAGAGAGAGAGAGAAAGAGAAAGAAAGGAAGAAATAAATAAATAAAAAAAGAGTGAGAGAGATGAAAGAAAAAAAGAAAAAAGGGACAGAGAGACAAAAGGAAGGAGAGAGAGAGAGAGGGAGAGAGAAAACACATGGCCGGCAAGCCACTCCCACCAGGTCACATGGCCAGCAAACCACTCCCACAAAGGAGGCCACACCCACAGAGTAGGTTCCAAAGTTTTTGAAACCCACCACTGACAGACATACACACACACACACACACCAAATACATAAAAACAGGTAGAGCACACACCAAAGTGTTCATATTCTACCAAAGATGGAATAGAATAGAATAACAAAGTTGGAAGAGACCTTGGAGGTCTTCTAGTCCAACCCCCTGCTTAGGCAGGAAACCCTATACTATTTCAGACAAATGGTTATCCAACCTTTTCTTAAAAACCTCCAATGTTGGAGCATTCACAATTTCTGGAGGCAAGTTGTTCCACTGATTGATTGTTCTAACTGTCAGGAAATTTCTTCATACACAGCAAATTATAAAAATATGTTAGCCATCCTTCTTGGTGCTCCATTGTCTTAGTCAACCATATTAGTTTTTTCAAGATACCCTTCTCTCATTTTGCATCCTATCTAGATGGGAGAACATCCAGGTCCATAATTCCTCATTTATCATGGCCATTGCTTCACTTGCTCAGAAAAAAGATTGTCCTGGTTGAGCGAGATGATGTGAAAGAAGACTAGAAGACTTTCCAAAAAGAAAAGGATTTCAAATGTGACTCACCTCTATTTTGATCAGAGAAGCTTTCTTTAAGGAATTGATCTTCTACAGAGCTTATCATTATATATATTTGGAATGATAGATCTGGAAGAAAAAAGGAACTGAGAGCGCATTTATATGGCATGGTAGACCTACCAAACTTTACATAAATTAAATGTATTTGCTTTTTTTTAAAAAAAGGAAGATAAGCAACTCACATAATACTCCAGATTGAAAGGAGTGGGGGGAAGTTAATAATTCTGCAAAAGTGGCATGTTGCCAATCAGGACTATTGTCAAACATCATATTAATAAATTTAATATCTATAGTTATTAGTAATAAATAATATTTACCTAACATACTAAAATGTAATTGTAATAAAAATATTTGTTGAAATGTCAGCGCAAATAACTATTACCTTTTTGACAGCCGAACTGAGGGTTTGCAGGACAGGGTTTATACATTCCATAGACAGAGCAGCACAGAATGACTTCTATGAAATACCTTCACAAAAAGCTTTTCCTGCCAAAGGAACTTGGAGCAGGTCTTATTCTTCATAGTTTAAAGCAGGGGTGTCAAACTCAAGGCCTGTGGGTCAGATACGGCCCGCAGGGTGTTTAGACCTTGCCTGCAGGGATAGCCTGGAAACAGCGAAGGACGAGCCCACAGTGCCTCTGCCAGCAGAGGGTTGCAGGAGGCCATCGCAGTCAAAAATAGAGCTCTGAAGCCCGTTTTCCCTGGCAAAGCGCTCAGGCGCCCATAGGCACCCCTGACACAAGTGACATCGAGTTGGCCATACCCACCCTGGCCACGCCCCCCATCCCCCCCAAGGACGGCCCTCAATGAAATCGAGTTTGATTTAAAACAAAGGAATATGAACGTATAAACTGCTGGGATGAAGACCTTGTCAGCCTCCAGATACTGGTGCTGATGATACATCTCTGTTTTTGTGTTTCTGCTTAAATGCTTGCATGGCCAATTCCTGATAAATTCAAGATATTTATTGCAGTTACAAATCTTTCACAGAAGTAACACAAAACCTGCTGCAAAAGAATCCTGAAAGATAGTCACAAGTTCAGAAAGACCTTAGAACAGCTCATTTCTAATCCAAGATTCTAAGTAATCCAACAGTCTAAAGACAGAGTCACAGGTACAAAATGTATGGGGGAGCGGTATTATTTTATTATTATTACTGTTATTTCTTTTTATTTCTCTTATATGGTCTTTTTATATGCTTGTAAGCCGCCCTGAGTTGCCATGTGTAAGTAGACAAGTATATAAATTTTCTAAATAAATATCAGCTTGACTATGGATAGTGTTTGACTTAGTCTTTGATTTGTTCAGTGAGTCATGCCCAATTTTATGACCCTTTCTGCCACAGTTTTTAAACGAATCACTGCAGTTGTTAAGTTAATCAGGGGGTCATTAAGTGAATCAATTAGATCACATAGATTAGGCCTCCTCCGAGTTCCATCTGCCAGTCAGTGCCGACTGGCAACTACACGGAGGAGAGCCTTTTCAGTAGTAGCTCCGACCCTTTGGAACAATCTCCCCGTGGAGATTCGTACCCTCACCACCGTCCAGGCCTTCCGCACAGCCCTCAAGACCTGGCTAGCCCGTCAGGCCTGGGGACAAAGATAACTGCCCCCACCCGAATGATGAATGAATGTTGCTTATTATTTTACTTCTACGTATTGTGTGTGTCTACTGTTTGTATACCCCCTTCCCTCATTTTATGTAAGCCGCCCTGAGTCCCCTCAGGGAAAAGGGCGGCCTATAAGTATTAATAAATACTCTAATACTCTAATCTAGCTTTGCTTTCCAGAAGTGGGCAGAGCAGTTTTCCAATATTTGAGGGGCTGCCACAGAGGGGAGAGAAGAGGAAGCTATTTTTCAAAGCGCCTGAAGGCCAGACAAGGAATAATGGATAGAAATTGACCAAGGAGAGATTCAACCTAGAAATAAGGAGGAACTTTCTGATAGTGAGAATAATCAACCAATGGAACAGAAGTTGCCTTCGGAAATTGTGGGAGCTTCATCACTTGAGACTTTCAAGAAGAGATTGGATTTCCATTTGTCAGAAATGGTGTAGGTTCTCCTGCTTGAGCAGGGGGGTTGGACTAGATGACCTATAATGTCCTTCCCAACTCTCTTAATCTGTTATCTGATTGATCTGTTTCAATAGATGTTATTTTCACTCTTGCAAGCCCCTTATTTCTCTATTTCCTTATTATTTTCTCTAGACTGTTATGAGTATTATCAATTACCATAATTAAATTAGATTTGTAAATCTACTGTTAGGCAGTTTTATTATCCTTATATTGTGATCACTTTTTAATGTTAAAAGAAGGTATGTCTAAGGCTCTAAAATAGAGCCATTTCAGCTGAAGCATTAGAACATGAGCCCATTTATTCCTATTAAAGTGAACAAGAACATCTGACACTTCTGGCGTTTCATAAACTAGAATATGTGCCTATGTTGCTAGCTGTTTTCTCCTTTAATGAGTCACTTAAATGATGTATTTATTTATTATATTTATTAAATGGCTCATAAACCAGGCATTATATAACAGTTAAAATTCAATAATAAAACAAAAGAAATAACAGTAAATCATTTGTAGTACAGAACGTACAAGTATAAAATAAGCACTTGGAAAATATAACAGAATAACATTTCATCAAATGCAAAACCACAACTACTCTCACAGGTAGATCTAAAATATTTGAAAGGTCTAGCATTCCTGGAAGAAAAAAGGGCCTTGATCTGACAATCATAGGTGCGTGTAGCCATTGGGCAAGATTTCATGCTATCATAAAGGGGTGAGTGGCACCACCAAAAACTTCTTTCCAGAACTACTTTCAGGTAATGAGGATTCAATAGCTTCCAGGTGATGTAAGGTTGTAAGCTATAATTTGTAAGCTGATGCAATGTAGATGATTCCAAAATACAGGCCTCTTTAAGACTCTGGTAGGGTCCACACAAGTCATTTACCTTTTAAAGAGGTGTCTATATATAGGTGGCCATTAGAGAGTTTCTCTCTCGTTGTGTATCTCATTTCCCTCCTTGTATCTGTAGCTGAGTGGTAAGGGATTTATCTACCGTGTGATTATCTACCATATATATGTATATATAAACCACTACTAATTGTCTAAAGGCGCTGTGTGCTGTGTGCTGTGTTTTTGCTCCTGGATATATCTCATAATAATAGCCATGCTGCCAAAACTCTGACAACTATTCTCTAAATCTTTTTCTGATGCTATCTTTAAATCTCGATATTGGCAGTGAATGAGATTCTAGTAATTTCAGGAAAAAGGCTGATCTTTCTAAATTGAATAATGAGAAGGAACTTTAAAGACGGAACAGAAACTATCCAATCCAGAAATCCATGCTAGTCATTATGAAGAGGCTTCTTGGATGAAAAGCGAAACGCCTTCAAAGAAAATCATTTGTCTGAAACAGTATAGGGTTTCCTGCCTAGACAGGGGGTTGGACTAGAAGACCTCCAAGGTCCCTTCCAACTCTGCTATTGTATTGTATAAAGTCCAGTTGCCTCCTGAACAAGCACACATGTCCTGGATGACTGAGAATCTCCATAGACATTTAGTGATGTACTTTGGGTATTAATTTACTTGTGATATTGCAAACATGTATCACATTGAGTTAAAAAAAATACCATTTATTATTTATTATTTTATTATTTCCTTTATTTGTATGCCGCCCTTTTCCCTGGGGGGACTCAGGGCGGCTCACAATTCAAAAAGGGAGGGGGGGAAGACAAACAGTATTCCAATATGGAAACAATACAACATATTAAAAGAGAGCACAACAGTCACACAATTCGGGTGGGGTTGGAATCTTAACCCCAGGCCAGCCGGGACAGCCAGATCTTCAAAGCGGCGCGGAAAGATTGGAGGGTGGTGAGGGTCCGAATCTCCATGGGGAGTTCGTTCCAGAGGGTCGGAGCAGCCACCGAGAAGGCTCTCCTCCGGGTAGTTGCCAGTTTGCACTGGCTAGTAGATGGAATTCGGAGGAGGCCTAATCGATGCGATCGTATCGGTCTAGTGGAGGTAATTGGCAGTAGGCGGTCTCTCAAATACCCAAGCCCACTACCATGAAGGGCTTTATAGGTGATAAGTAGCACCTTGAAGCACACCCGGAGATCGACAGGCAGCCAGTGCAGCTCGCGGAGGATAGGTGTAACGTGGGTGAAGCGAGGTGCACCCACAATCGCTCGCGCAGCCGCATTCTGGACTAGCTGAAGTCGCCGAATGCTCTTCAAGGGCAGCCCCATGTAGAGCACATTGCAGTATTCCAGCCTAGAGGTCACAAGGGCACGAGTGACTGTTGTGAGGGCCTCCCGGTTCAGGTAGGGACGCAACTGGTGTACCAGGCGAACCTGGGCAAATGCCCCCCTGGTCACAGCTGACAAATGATGTTCGAAGGTCAGCTGAGGGTCCAGGAGGACTCCCAAGTTGCGAACCCTGTCTGAGGGGTATAATGTTTGACCCCCCAGCCTGAGAGATGGAACACTTGGCCAATTCGCGGGACGGAAACACAGCAGCCACTTGGTCTTTTCTGGATTGAGCACAAGCTTGTTGACCCCCATCTAGTCTTTAACAGCCTCCAGACCCTGGCTCATCACGTCCATCGCTTCGTTGAGTTGGCACGGGGCGGACAGATACAACTTGGTATCGTCCGCATATTGGTGGTATTTTATCCCGTGCCGTCGAATGATCTCACCCAGCGGTTTCATGTAGATGTTGAAAAGTAAGGGGGACAGGACCGAACCCTGCGGCACCCCATACGTTAGGGGCCTGGGGGTCGATCTCTGCTCCCCAACTAACACCGACTGCAACCTGTCTGAGAGGTAGGAGGAGAACCACTGTAGAACAGCGCCCCTGAAGTGCATCCGGCGACTACAGCTAGTCCAAAATGCAGCCGCGCGAGTGATAGTGGGCGCACCGCGGTTCGCCCACGTTACACCTGTCCTCCGCGAGCTGCATTGGCTACCTGTTGGTCTCCGGGTGCGCTTCAGGATACTGATGACCATCTTTAAAGCACTCCATGGTAGTGGATCTGGGTACTTGAGAGACCGCCTTCTGCCGATTACCTCCCTAAATCGACCAATTAGATCGCACAGATTGGGCCTCCTCCGAATTCCATCTGCCAGTCAATGCCGACTGGCGACCACACGGAGGAGAGCCTTTTCTGTTGCTGCCCCGACCCTATGGAACGAGCTCCCCATGGAGATCCGCACCCTCACCACTATCCAGACCTTCCGCGCAGCCCTCAAGATCTGGCTCTCCCAGCAGGCCTGGGGATAGGCTCCTAATTACCCGCCCGAGTGTTTGTTTGATTGCTGAATGAAAGTTGGGTTTTATTATTTTTCTGTTGTTCACATATTGTTTTGTTTTGACCTTGCACTTCCCCTCCCCTGTGGTTGTAAGCCGCCCTGAGTCCCCTCAGGGAAAAGGGCGGCATATAAATCCCAATAAAAAAAAAATGCCTCCCACCCCCACCTCCCGCAGTCGTCGCAGAAGGATACCATGGTCGATGGTATCGAAAGCCGCTGAGAGGTCAAGGAGCACCAGGATGGAGGCGTGGCCTCCATCCCTGGCTCTCCAAAGATCATCGGTCAATGCGACCAAAGCGGTTTCTGTGCTGCAGCCAGGTCTGAAGCCTGACTGGAAAGGATCGAGATAACTGGCTTTCTCCAAGGACCGCTGGAGCTGAAAGGCCACCACCTTCTCAACAACCTTCCCCACAAAGGGGAGGTTGGAGACCGGACGATAGTTATTTAAAACAGCTGGATCCAAGGATGGTTTCTTCAGGAGGGGTCTCACCACCGCCGCCTTTAAAGCGGGGGGAAAGACCCCCTCCCAAAGAGAGGCGGTAACAACCGCCTGGATCCAGCCTCGTGTCACCTCTCTGCTGTTGACAACCAGCCAGGAGGGGCACGGGTCCAGCACACATGTGGAGGCTCCTACAGCTCTCATCGCCTTGTCCATATCCTCAGGGGTAACAGCTTGAAACTCAACCCAGCGATGGCTTACCAGATCATCCCTTAGTGCCTCGGCTGGTTCTGCAGAATTGGAGTCCAGGTCCGCCCGGAACTGAGCAACCTTGTCTGCGAGGAACTGGATGTAATCCTCAGCCCTACCCTGCAGCAGATCGCCCGTATCCCTCCTATTTAGGAGGGAACGGGTTATCCTAAACAGGGCAGCCTGGCATGACTCAGCAGACGCAACCAGAGAGGCAATGTATGTTCTCTTAGCCGTCCTAATTGCCCGAATGTACTCTCTGGTGCAGGTTGTTAAACGTGCTCGGTTCGGTTCGGATTTACTGGTCCTCCATAAGTGCTCTAGGCGTCTCCTTTGGTGCTTCCTCTCCCGGAGTTCCTCAGTAAACCAAGGAGCCCTCCGGGATCCACTGCCTCGGAGTGGCCGTAGAGGCGCAATCCGGTTAAGAGACTTCGTCGCTGCCAAGTGCCAGGCAGCAACCAGGTGTAAATATCTTTTCTTTCAGTGATTTAGAATCAATACTCCAAACCTTTCCCCATATATTTGCTGACACATAGCATAACATCACCTTACTCTATTAGATTGCAGAATACAGATCTGCTGAATGAGCCAGCCTATGCTGACCTTATAGTTATACTCCTTAGATTAGGTCCTTGTGGCTAATCAAAGGACTACTTGATAAAGGTTATTGACTGAATGTTGGGGCTAGACTCTGATCCCAGAACTAGGTGGGCTAAAATTAGCTCATGCTACACAATGACATTTTATGCTGATATGTTCAGTATTAGCATCAACATTTCATTTTAACATTATAGAATCTGTACAGATAAGTGACATTTGGATAAATCCACAGCTAGATTGTAATTCCCATCAGTCTGAGTTTAGTCTTCAATCTACGCACTGGTGGCATAGAATAATTCTGAGTACAATGTCTATTAAAATTGAAACACACATTTTTGGGTGGAAAACATCAGAAATATGTCATTAATGCATTCAGAGTTAATATGTATTAAGGACTTATTACCATTTTTTCCTAATTAATAAACACTTAGAATTTAGAAAAGAAGGGCGCCTAATTTTACATTTGTGTATGCTTCAGCGCACTCCTACAACTGAGCAATTTTTTGCAAGTTGTGAAATACAGGCTACATTAATTAGTGCATATTCCAAGTTTTCATATCAGATGACTGCACTTGTAGATAAGTAGCGATAGGATTTAGAAATCACCTATATAGAAAGTAATTGCAAATATTTCCCAATAGAAAATGTATAATTTGTGAGCCATATCTTATAGAACACAGTGGTAGAACATTATGTTCTTAGTGGTTTTTTACATACCTTAGATGAAAAAGATAAGGGAGCCAGAAACCTTGCTGCTCTGGAGAACTGTTTTCTTTTATATGATCTGGAGGAACAAGCTGCTTAAATTTAAAAAAAATTATCCTTCCCCATGAGAAGAGAGAGAAAGAGAGATATTAAACATTCAAAACACAAATGATAGTTCTGAAACCATAGTGCTTAACAAATCAGCTAACTGTTTTAGCTAAGTTAAGATCAAACTATGAACCAACAGTATCATGTGGTGCATGCCATTTCACGTTTAAATCATGGAGCTGTTTGAATAAACTCACAGTAAAATAGCCTGGCACATTAAAGCATCAACAACAGCTAGCAATATAAGAAAGGATGGTAGGTTAATTTTTTTCCTGTCAACCTGGTTCTTACTGTGAGTATATATTTCAGTGATATTTCTGCTAACATATGGCTCAGTGGGGTTTGACCTTTGTTTATGGATACTCTCTCTTCAGAAATATGTTAATCTCAGTATTAGGTGATCCGGTACTATTTCCTTTGTGTATAGCTGTGCATTTCTTTACATATACATTAATATACATAATGTATATAGCTGTGCATTTCTTTACATATACATTAATATATAGCAAGGGTGTCAAACTCAATTTGTCATGGCGTCATCATATGACGCATCATGATTTTTTTTCCCCCTTTGCTAAACCGGGGATGGCCAGCATGCTAAACCTGGTGGGCCATGAAATTGACAATCCTGATATATAGGATCCCATCATCTTCTGTGTAAAGAATTCTGCACGCTGCTTCCAAACCTAATCACCCTCTGCATCAGAATTTTGGACAAATTCATAGTTTTTACAATCTGGAAATGATCTTTGGAACGATCTCCCCGTGGAGATTCGTACCCTCACCACCCTTCAGACCTTCCGCGCAGCCCTCAAGAGCTGGCTATCCCGTCAGGCCTGGGGGTAAAGATTATAATTCGCCCCCACCCGAATGCTGAATGAATGTTGTTTATTCTTTTAATTACGTGTTATGTTATATGTTATTGTATGTATCCCCTCCCATATAAGTTGTTAGCCGCCCTGAGTCCCCTCAGGGAAAAGGGCGGCCTATAAATAAACTTATAATAATATAATAATAATAATAATAATAATAATAATAATAATAATAATAATAATAATAATAATAAACTTAGGCATTCTGCAGTTGAATAACATCAAGCATGGAGAAGTAAAAACTATTGTCAGGCGAGAGTACACCAACAGAGTTAGGAAAATTTTAAAATCTAAATTGAATGGTGGAAATACAATCAAGGCCATAAATACCTGGGCAATACCAGTTATAAGATACACAGCTGGCATAGTTAACTGGACACAAGCTGATTTGGACCTTTTGGACCAAAAAACCAGGAAACTAATGACAATACACTACAGTTTACATCCACGTGGTGATACTGATAGACTATATCTGCCCCGAAAATCAGGTGGCAGAGGATTATTACAAGTGAAGCAAACAGTTGAAGAAGAAAAACATGCACTGGCTGATTATTTAAAAGACACTCAAGAACATCTATTAATCGAAGTAAAGAACAAAAATCTACTGAAGGCCCAACAGACAAAACAAGAATACAGAAAAGATGTGATAAAATCAAGAATGGAGAGTTGGCAGAACAAAGCACTGCATGGTCAATTTCTGGAAAAAATAAAAGATAAAGTGGACAGTGAACAAACTTGGTTATGGTTAAAAACAGGTACATTAAAGAAAGAAACAGAGTCACTAATCCTGGCTGCGCAAGAACAAGCTATCCGCACAAATGCCATTAAGGCCAAAATCGAAAAATCCTCTGATGATGCCAAATGCAGACTTTGCAAAGAAGCTGATGAAACTGTTGATCACATACTCAGCTGCTGTAAAAAAATCACGCAGACTGATTATAAATTGTGGCACAATTCAGTAGCACAAATGATCCATTGGAATTTGTGCAAAAATTATAATATTAAAACAGCAACAAACTGGTGGGAACATCAGCCTGAAAAAGTCACCGAAAATCAGATGGTCAAGATCTTGTGGGATTTCCGTATACAAACCGACAAAATACTGGCGCATAATACACCAGACATCACACTGGTTGAGAAAAATAAGGTCACAATCATAGACATCGCAATACCAGGTGATAGCAGGGTCGCCGAGAAGGAACATGAAAAAATCGCAAGATACCAGGACTTAAAAATCGAAATTCAACGACTATGGCACAAACCAGCAGTGGTAATTCCAGTGGTAATTGGCACACTGGGTGCTATTCCAAAAGCACTGGAATTACATTTAAAACAGTTAAAAATTGACAAAATCACCATCAGTCAAATGCAAAAAGCCGCACTGCTTGGATCTGCACGCATATTACGAAAATACGTTACGACGTCCTAGGCCCCTGGGTGGGGCCCGACTAGTAACCAATGCCAAATCCGGCGAAACAACTGGCCGCTGTGATACAATTGTATAATAATAATAATCTTGAAACAGTATTTCCTTTATCTTAAAAGGCACACATAGAGCCCAGCACTCTTATTGTCCCACAAACAATACTTGCATGAATAAGTCCAGAAAAATTGACTTTTGAAAAAGGAAACATAACTCTATACCTCTTTATTTTAGAAAAAGATAGTGTACTATAACAACACATATGAACAGATTAATTATTTCCATTTAAATTGCTGCTATTAATTCTGATTTTGGAAAAAATATAGAATTTACAATTTATTTGTTTTCATCTCTCGCTCTTCTATCTATCTATCTATCTATCTATCTATCTATCTATCTATCTATCTATCTATCTATCTATCTATCTATCATCTATCTATCCATTCAACTTTTCCCTCAAAAATTCAAGACAGCATTTGTAGCACTGTCTCTTTATTTTTCCCCATTAATAATTTGGATTGAAAGAAGAAAGACAGAATGATCCAAAATTACCCACTGAGATTCCATGGCTGATAGTGGATTAGAACCAATCTAGTGTCTTAACCATTATATCACATTGGCTATTATTAGATTAGAACATACTGAATATGACGTGTTCATAGATTCAGTTACTATGAAGCCAAAAATTACCTGCATGATGCATAAATTTTCATGCTTAAGACTTGTGCTAGGCAAAATTTATATAACCTAGTTATATCAGAAAAGAAAATTGTAATGTTGTGCATAGTTATTTTTGTTTAATTCCATCTGAACCCAGTTTATCTGAATGCTAAATATTAATCTCTGCAAAATTAAAGCATATATTGGAATAAGTATTTCCCCAGATAATTAAAAGATAATATTAATGGGAAGAAATAAATTTTGGGAACTGGATCTTCTCTACATGATACAGTGGTTAGAACTTAGCACTGCAGGCTATTTCAAATTTCACTGGGTCAAGGTTGACTCAGCCTTCCATTCTTCCAAGGTGGGTAAAATGAGGACTCAGATTGTTGGGGGCAATAGGCTGACTCTGTAAACAGCTTAAAGAGTGCTGTAAAGAACCCTGAAGTGATATATAAGTCTATTACTACATGTGAATTTGCTGTCAAAAGAAATAACAATTTAGAGATCATGGTGGCGCAGTGGTTAGAATGCAGTACTGCAGGCTACTTCTGCTGACTGCTGCTGCCAGCAATTCAACAGTTCGATTCTCACAGGCTCAAGGTTGACTCAGCAAGGTTGACTTCCATCCTTCCAAGGTTGGTAAAATAAGGACCCAGGTTGTTGGGGGCAATATGGTGACTCTGTAAATTGCTTAGAGAGGGCTGTAAAGCACTGTGAAGCGGTATATAAGTCTAAGTGCAATTGTTATTGCTATCGTATAATTCAGGGATTCCCAACCCTCGAGCCACAGACTGGTCCTCAACCCATTGGGAACCAGGCTGCCAAAGCAAGTGCATGGCCACTTTGGAACACACACACACACCCCGCCACCAAAACCACCACCGCCAGTCAATGGAAGCAAAAAGATTAGGGACCTCGTGGTGTAAATGATATAGTGAATTCTTAGCACATATCGGGAAAAGATGCATGATCTGAAGCATTCAAGCATTCTAAATGGATTCACATAGACATAAAATACAGACGCAGGAAGTAGAAACTAATGCTTTAAACCTATGGCTTTGTTTTGTCACAATTGGCTTGAAGAATGGATTGTATTTTAAGCCAGTATTTTTCTGATACATTGTTCTAATGGGTATAAAGAATTAAATAATTGTGTGTGGTTTTTTTTAAAGTAGCAAGAATGTTTTCCTTTTTCCAGCATTTTTCTTGTTTTATTAGCTCTGGTGTCAGTCACAAAGGGATAAAAGTATCAAACTGGATAGGAACTTTAGCTGAACCTCGGAGTGCAAAGGGAAGTGAGAAGCTAGGGAGCCAAATTTCAAAAGTTCCTTTCCTAACCTAGTCTTTTAAATTAAATCAATTGGATGGCAGGGGAAATGGAATGAGAGAATAGCAAATCAGCAATATTTTGCAAGAAAGAGTTGATAGAATTAGTTTCTGCAGGGAATAAAACATTGCAATACTTAACCGGATACTGTCATTTTTGGTGAACTCTTAACTGCGTGGCTGTAGATTGCTTCTGTAAGTTATAGGAGCAGATGGAACTGTACTGCCCCATTGTGAGTCTTGAAATTAATCTATTGCTGTTTAAAACTGGGGAAAACCATGTGGATTTTATATCAGTGCCTCAATACATTGCTGAATGTTTTGCTGAGTCTGTATACCTGCAAAGTAAAAGAACTATGAAGATATGTCCTGTGGTAGATAAAATATATGAGCCGAAAGAGCAAGATTATATAGAAAGAATCTTAAAAATGCTGTTATCCATACAATCTTGGAAATAGGTCTACTGTATTGGCATATTAAAACCACCTGTATATTTATGTTTACTTCTAATAGTAGAATAATAGTCTTTTGTCATTTTTTTTTGCAGTTTGTTTTCACGCACAGGTAGTACAATAGCAATAGCACTTAGACTTATATACTACTTCAGAGTTCTTTACAGCCCTCTCTAAGTGGTTTACAGAATCAGCATATTGCCCAGTGGTGGGTTCCTACCAGTTCAGACCGGTTCAGCCAAACTAGTAGTGGTTTGGTGGCCTTGGTCGCTGAAACTGGCAGCAAATGCCCACAAACCGGTTCCTTGCTTATGGTGCCGCCATCTAATTTTTCAGTTCTGCATGCACAGAACAATTTTAATTGCAGCGCACACACGAGCAAACCGGCAATAGTGCCTGCTGGAACCTATCCCTGATACTGCCCCAAACAATCTGGGCCTCATTTTACCGGCCTGGGAAGGCTGGAAGGCTGAGTCAACCTTGAGCTGCTCAGAATTGAACTCCTGGGATGAGCAGTGAGTTAGCCCTGAGCCCTGCGTTCTAACCACTGTGTCACCATGGCTCAGTTAAGTGAATCCAAGTAAATCCCTGTAGTTGTTAAATCAGTAACAGAATTGTTAAATGAATCTGGCTTCTCCATTGGCTTTGCTTGTCAGAGGTCCCAAATGTGATCACATTATCTTAGGACACTGCAACCATCATAAATACGAACCAGTTGCCAAGCATCCAAATTTTGATCATGTGACCATAGAGATGCTGCAATGGTTGTGAAAATAAGTCACTTTTTTCTGTGCTGTTGTAACTTTGAATCATCACTAAATGAATGGTTGTAAGATGAGGACTACCTGTACATCATCATCATTATCATCATCATCATCATCATCATCATCACACAACAATTTTTAAATGATTGGGGAGGCCATTAACATATTGTCCAAAACTAAATATATCATCAAACAACAAATGAATATAAGAAATTGATTTCTTATTTATACATATGTTGGCTTTCAAATAACAATACGAATAGAGAAGGCAGTGATCACATGAATTTCCCAGTCAAGCTATTGATAGGCTATTTTTGTTTTTAAAATTCTTACTTTTAAGCTAAATTTGAAACTAGTATGTTTAATCAACCAAAGATTGACTTCAGGCTAAAAATAATTCTTTAGATGAAAAGAAGGACCAGGAGTGACATGATAGCAGTTCCAATATCTCAGGGGTTACCTGGGACATTTCCCCCTTCCTCCAGTCCTGATGAAGCCTGCAGAGTGTTTCTGGGGGTTGGGGGAAAGCAAAAACACCCCTATCTTTGCAAAAAACAGCCTGTTCGGCCATTTTTCACAACAATGGGATGCAGGGGCGGGGCTCCGGGAAGCCAAAAATGGCTGTATTCGGTGTATAAGATGCACCAACATTTCCACGCTCTTTTAGGGGGGTAAACGGTGCGTCTTATTCTCCGAAAATATAGTATTTCTGAACAGAGATTAATTTTGAGTTTACCTGATTTTTACAAGTAAAACAGTGTTGCTTAAGGATCACTGCATAATAGTGATCACATAATCATTGGCCACACCCACATCCAGTTTAGCGAAGGGAAAAAAGTCCCAATACGTCGCGTGACACCGCTGTGACGACACTAGTTTGATACCTCTGGTATAAGGCCTCCTGCTTAAGCAGAGGATTGGACTAGAACATCTCCAAAGTCCCTCTCAACTCTATTATTCTGCAGTCTGCTGTTAAATACTGTACCTAGTTCAGTATTTGAATAACTACAGAGTCTTTAAAGTATGGAGTTTTCCATGGCCTCCTCCTCTTTAGAATCATAATGGACTTGTATTGAAGTTGGACATAAATCAGTCACAAAGTGAAGAATTTGTGATTCTTTGAAACTTGGCAAAAGGTATTTGGCAAAAAACGTGTACCATTAGGACTTGAAAAATAAAGTAATGGCTTGGCAGGCTTTGAACATAAGGATGGCACATTTATGAGTGAGCCGTTGTAATAAAGAGAAAATGTGCATTATGTGTTATGGTACAGAAAGTACAGATAGTCCTCCACTTACAACAGTTCATTTAATGATCATTTAAAGTTATAACAGCACTGAAAAAAGTGACATGACCATTTTTCACACTTATGACCATTCCAGAATTCCTGTGGTCATATGATTTATATTCGCATGCTTGACCCACTTATGACAGTTGCCTGGGGTGATGTGATCCCTTTTTTGACATTCTCAATTCAATGGTGAAAGCAGATTCACTTAATATCCAGATTACTAATTTAACAGCTACAGTGATTCAGGTAGCAATTGTGACAAGAAAGGTTGTAAAACAGGGCAAAACTCACTTTTCTTACTTAGCAACATAAATTTTGGCCTTGATTGTGGTTGCGGAATACCTGTATAAGTAAAATATTTTAATTCTATAAAGAATTCAGAAATACAAGCTCTTATTGTGTCATGACAGCTGAATATTATGGAGTTGGAAGGGGATGTTTGAAATAATTGATTCCAACCTCCTGCCTCATACACTTACCCAAATGGTAGCATCCTTAATTGATGGCTGTTATCTATGTCTGCTTAAATATATTCAGTAAAGTATTTCTTTCAATCCAGTGCACAGAATTAATCCTTAATCATTTCTAAAAAGCTTTTTTGCTTCTTATTTTTGCTCCATTATTTGTGGCACTAAAGGCAGACATCTTCCCCATTGTATTTATTAGGACAGATATTAGACAAGAGGGAATCAAACTATTCTCCAAGGCAGCTGAGGGTAGAACAAGAAGCAATGGGTGGAAACTAATCAAGGAGAGAAGCAACTTAAAACTGAGGAGAAATTTCCTGGCAGTTAGAACAATTAATCAGTGGAATAGAAGTTGCCTCCAGAAGTTGTGAATGCCCCAACACTGGAAGTCTTTAAGAAGATGTTGGACAGCCATTGGTTTCAAATGGTATAGGGTCTCCAGCCTAAGCAGGGGATTGGACTAGAAGACCTCCAAGGTCCCTTCCAACTCTGCTATTGTGTTGTGTTGTGTTGTGTTGTATTATTATTAGGTTTGAAAGAGTAGGTAGATGTCCTAAATACTTTGGTGAGGATAATGTTTATCATACTCAACCCAGACAAGACCGAGTGGCTGTTGTGTTTTCCTCCCAAAAATTTGACCAACATACCATCACTCAGGCTGGGGGGACAAAACTTACACCCCTCAGAAAGGGCCCGCAACTTGGGAGTCCTTCTGGACCCACAGCTGACTTTTGACCACCATCTCTCAGCTGTGACCAGGGGGGCATTTGCCCAGGTTCGCCTGGTGCGCCAGTTGCGGCCCTACCTGAATCGGGAGGCCCTCACAACAGTCACTCGAGCCCTTGTGATCTCCAGGCTGGAATACTGTAATGTGCTCTACATGGGGCTGCCCTTGAAGAGCATCTGGAGACTTCAGCTAGTCCAGAATGCGGCCGCGCGAGTGATCATGGGCGCACCACGGTTCGCCCACATAACACTGATCCTCCGCGAGCTGCACTGGCTACCTGTCGATCTCCGGATGCACTTCAAGGTCCTACTCACCACCTATAAAGCGCTCCATGGTAGTGGATCTGGCTATTTGAGAGACCGCCTTCTGCCAATTACCTCCCTTCGTCCCATCAGATCGCATAGAGTTGGCCTCCTCCGTATTCCATCCGCCAGTCAGTGCCGACTGGCGACTACCCGGAGGAGAGCCTTCTCTGTTGCGGCTCCGACACTATGGAACAATCTCCCCGTGGAGATTCGTACCCTCACCACCGTCCAGGCCTTCCGCACAGCCCTCAAGAACTGGCTAGCCCGTCAGGCCTGGGGATAAGTCTATTTTCGCCCCTCCCGAATGTTGAGTGAATGTTGAGTTTTATTGTTTAATTTACTTTTGTTCACATTTCTTTTTGTACTGTCCTACACTCCCTTTCCTTTGTGATTGTAAGCCGCCCTGAGTCCCCTCAGGGAAAAGGGCAGCCTATAAATGTCCAATAAATCCAAATCCAAAATCCAATACTCAGGAGAATTTTTTTCTAAAAAAAAACATACTTTATTTGAATATGTGTTTATTTAAAGTTGTATTTATAAGATTAAAAATATATTCTTTTTATCAGAGTGAACCAGATATCTGGTAAAGAGAAATGTTCTTATTCCTAATTGTAAGGACACATAATAAAATTCCGTATACCACCAGGCTTGAAATTTTAGGCCTGGATAACCTTGAACTACTCCATCTACGTTCCGACCTAAGCTTAGTGCACAAGATAATCTGCCACAACGTCCTACTTGTTAATGACTACTTTTACTTCAACCGCTTTAACAGAAGGCTAGCAATAGATACAAACTAAATGTAATCCGTTCTAATCTTGATTGCAGGAGAAACTATTTCAGCAATAGCAAAGTAAATGTGTGGAACACCCTACCCGATCCTGTTGTTAGTTCCTCTAACCCCCATACCTTTTACCCTAATCTGTCTACCGTGGACCTTACACATTTCTTAAGAGGTCCCTAAGGGGGTGTGCATAAGCGCACCAGCATGCCTACCGTCCCTATCTTACTGTCCTATTTATACATACTTTTTTATGTGTTTAGGGATATGTTTTGCTTATTTATATTCATTTATTTGTGCCATTTTTTCATGTGTTTTTCATACTTGTTTCCTTGGAGACAAATAAAATAAATAAATATAAAATAAATCATCTTCCACATTCAGTGTAAACTATGGAATCTAAGAAACGGCTACTAATATTTCTATAGCTAGAAGACATCTGGAGGGCTCTAATGAAGTTTTCAAATAGTTTGCCATTGAAGTTACATCTCTTATCTCTTCCCATTTGTTCCTCATGCTAACACCAGTCTTCCTCTTCATGTAAATATAGGAAATTTTGTTCTAAGTGACAAAGGGGGCCTTAAGGGGGCTTGAATGAATAGGTTTATAAAAAAAATATTGTAACCTAGGTCTTGTCCTTCTTTAATTAGTTACCAAGGTTAAAGGAGGGTCAAAAGCCTGGAGCTGTTTGAGGACTAATGTGTCAAAGAAAAATGAAGCTTTACAATGAGAAGGAAATGATGCTGCTTAGAGCTGCAATAATTCTATGACCCCATGTCAACCATTAGGGCTACTTATGGCAGTTGAAAGTAAAAAAATATATTTCTTGCATTGCGGATGATTCAGAAGCAAAGACTAAGACTTTCGGGAGCCATTATCAAACAGAATAAGGCATTTTTTGCTTTATGAAAAAAGTTGAAATAATGGCATCTGATCTTTTCACCATACGTTTCTTCGCCACCTCCTTGATTTTCTAAATCCAATATTCAGTTTTTTCCAGGGAAGCAGGCAAGAGGTATGAATGATACTGAATTGCTCATAAACTGCCATTACAAACCGTATCTAATTCAATAAGTGTTAGTTTGCTAATTAGATAAAGTGCCCCAAGCTCTCACTTTGAACAATTATGAGCTAAAGACTGTGAGCTTTGTTATATGAGAAATGCTGAAGTGATCAGTTACCTACTCAGTTCATCATACACTTCTCTCTCTCCCTCCCTCCCCCCCAAAAAAGCTTTTTTTTTGAACATTTAAATAAATTAAAAGAAAAATTGACAGCACAAAGTAATCGCTATTCAAAGCGATTGTAATAATTACAAAGAGGTTTCCATAACCTCTTTTCCGTAATCTTAAAATGGATACAGCAAGTTTTATTTTCAAGGATAGATATGACACTGTCTGAACCAACTATCTCATGTTTTTGTTCCCCATTCAATCACTCTTAGTCAGTTGTGTCTTTACCACCTGGCTTGGTAAATTGCTTTCTGGTTCCAAGAGGTGAAACTTTATATTAGCCTTGTAAAGAATACATTTATTAGTCTACACAGGGTGTTAAAAGCCCATGGGACAGATGCATCACATGCAGGCCAGTCCCCCCCCGCCCCCCCCAGCTCCCAGAAGGGAAAAAACACCGTGATAAATCATGTAATAGCAACTGACACTGCACATTTGACATCCATGGTCTACAACATATTCATTAACTTGGCTGGTTCAGGTATGTGTAATTTTTGTCATTATTAGTACTTGCATGTAAGTAATAAAAGAGGTTTTGATGTCTCTCAGGCTAGTTAAAAAAAATAAGGTGTTACTGGTTTTCTGCCAGTATGTGATTAGTTTCATCAGCTTCGTGTAATGGGACAAAACAAGTATATTATCATACCTTTGAAAGAAGTACCAATCACATAGTAATGAGTAAACATAACTAATATAGAATTTCTTTGGAAGATATGAACAATTTATATTATGTAGATTTCAAGCAAACTACTCTTAACATGTTCTGAGTTCTCCCCTGTAGAAGAAGAGAAGGCAGAGCTTGGGGATGGAGTTAAGAAAGGACTCCACCTACAATCATTACATGTCCACAATTGCTCCAGTCTCTTCCCCCCTTGAATTCCATTAACACTCAGTTAGTGTCAATTTAGTCTGTTAATTGACCAGAGTACAAGTTTTAGTGATGAACTGAACTGGAATATATTTACCGTATTTTTCAGAGTATAAGACACACCTTTTTCCCCCAAAAAAGAGGGTGAAAATCTGGGTGCGTCTTATACACTGAATACAGCATTTTTGGACTACCGAAACCCCACTCCCTTTGCAAAAATGCATGTGTAGAGAGTTTGGGAGGCCTGCAAAGTGCTCCTGGGGGCTGGGGAGGGCAAAAACGAGTGAAAAATGAGCCGCTTTTTGCTCATTTTTGTCCCCCAGCCCCCAGGAGCACTATGCAAGCCTCCCAAAGCCTATGGATGCCCTGTTTTTTTGCGAAAAACAGGCCTATTCTTGCAAAAAAAAATGCCCCCACCCCCAGGAGCACTTTGCAGGCCTCTCAAATTCTCGGCATGCCCTGTGTTTCACAAAAAAGTGACATGCAGAGGTTTTGGGAGGTCTGCAGAGGGCAAAAACTTTTTTTTAATTTACCTCTTCAAAATTTTGGTGCATCTTATACTCCGATGCGTCTTATAGTCCGAAAAATATGGTATTTCTGACCCTGACTCTTTGTGTCTGAAATCTCTGGAAATATGTAGTTTGCCATCAAAATTCAGCAATTCAGAAAACTGATGGCGGATTGCTCTGAAACTCTGAACTCTTCTGCATTTTGTTTAATGTGAAAGGAAAATTAAACCATTTCTTCCCACCCCCCTTCTATGCCATCTTTGCATCTTGATTTTTCCTTTCCTTTCCTTTAGATAGAAACAGATAGATTAACATAGTCGCTGTTCTTGGTTCTGATTTTACCGAAATGACTGCTACAGTAAGTGCAAATTCCCTGAATTTTGGATGGCTTCCTCCTCTTCCTCTTGGTGTGGGTAAAGGAGGCAGAAGGACATGTTTCCTGTTAAAGAGTTCCAGAAAACCTGAAAAAATGCATTTTGTTGTCATTTTGGTTAATCATAAAGAATCCATTGCCAACATGCTACTACAACTATTTTTTTTAAAAAAGCTTTGTGTTAAGTCTTAATTTATTCACTCATTGGATTTTAAACCATTAACCCTGGAACATAGTAAGTGTGCTAATGCACAATATACTGTATTTTCCCGAAAATATGACTCAAAAATAAGACCTAGCTTGATTTTTGCACATGTTCCCAATAATAAGCCCTATCCACAAAATAGGCCCTAGTTAAGATTCCGCCCACTCCAGGGTGCATAGTAAAAATTAAGCTAGGGTGGGGATGGTGGAGTGGAGCTACCCTACCACTTACCTTCAGACAATTTCAGCCAGGCCTCACACACCTCGGCCCATTTCTTCTGCAGCCAGCAAGGCTTTCCTGAAGGCCTCTGCAGCCAATAACAGACTTCTGGATCGACCCGGAACGCTGTTATCAGCTGCAGAGGCCTTCAGGAAAACTTTGTTGGGCTTGCTGGATGAAGAAGTTCCTGGAGGCTTTGGATAGTGAAAAAGAGGCTGCAGGAGATGCCACCACCACCACCATCAACACCCTGAAAGTAATACCTGGTGCTCGTTTTGGTGGCAAAAATATATATAAGACAGGGTCTTATTTTCAGAGAAACACAGTACGTATTCTCACAAAAAAGGCAAACTTCTACCCACAAATCTCCCACCTACTCATTCACCCTTCTTTGTAAGTTTGAATTCAGATTTAAAATGATTGCTGAAAACCAAAGTTCCAGTAGCCCTAACAAGAGACAAGAAAATAAAACATAGAGTGTGATATACTACAGTCTAGATATGCTACATTTTTTTTAAAGGAAGGAATTCTCCAAACTCAGAACTGGTTCACACATGTAAAGAACCAGGCAGTTCTTAACTCCTCCAAAAATGTCCCATGGAATCCTGGGCCTTCAAAAACTAACCTTGCTCCTTTTTGTGTGTGTACTAATATATCTACTTACCATAGTTTCTGGTATAGGTAAAAGACTTATGCATCCAAATCACAATGCTACACAAGCATGTGAAGGAAGGAAATACATAAATAAACTTCGAGCTTAGATATGGATCCTAAATATCCTTGTGAGTGTGAATGACCTGGGCTTTCCCCCCACCCCCTTTGTCTAGTGATATATTATTTAAACTGTTGGATAGGATAGAATAGATAAACATAAATGAAATAGGAGCAGAAAGCTCAGGGTTCAGATTTCTGCTCAGCCATCAATATGGGTTAATTGTGGGGTCTGATTAGAGGATTGTTTTGTAGAAAAAAGGGACTAAAAGATAAAAAAGATACAGAATATGTTATTTTCCATGGTATCACTTGCTGTGTTGAATTTCCACATTACCTTTGTCTATCTTGATAGAGCGTAAGATATATATATATATTGAAATGATGTCATAGCAACAATAATGCATTATCTTTGCCTAATAGAGTTATATGCTCAAAATAACACCTGTTGTTAATTTCATGCAAAATGGGGTATATTCTTCTAGAAGACCATTTAATCAAAACATTTAAAAACTGAGCTCAGCTCCCAAACATGCAGTTAATTCCAGCTGCCTTTGTTGTAATGCACTGTGAAGGTTTCACTAAATGATTGGAATTCAAATGCGAACAGAATTATCTTGGCACTTATTCACTTTAAAATGTTTTTGAGTCATTCTGAAGTAAAAAAAATCTGTTTGAAAAGATTTTTTTTATACATATAAATATGGCAATAATTGCTTCTTATTTGAAAGAGACAAAAGAGATGAGAGAAATACTAAGAATAATTTTCTGGAATTGTAGCATAAGAAGACAAACAAAATCACTTTTATTATCAAACAGTTATAATGAAACTAGTTTTCTGCCTAGATTCTGCTTCAGAGAGGTTCAATTAATGCTTTGTACTTCATAGTACCTAGAATGAGGTTATCATATATTAACCATGAGATACAAATGGATATTTTAATTGTCCTTGCCAATATCTATGTCTTAATTTTCCTTCATCCCCTGTTTATCAGAGGTATATGTAGGAAAAGGACTTGTTAAAACATAGCTTGCTACCTAGGAATGGAATGTTTGGAATGTTTATTATAATTTATAGGCCGCCCTTTTCCCTGAGGGGACTCAGGGCGGCTTACAAAACACGGGAAAGGGGGTACAAAGACAAAAGACATAAGACAATACATAATATTAAAAATAGAGCACAACATTCATTCATCATTCGGGAGGGGACAAACTAAGATTTTTCATCCCCAGGCCTGACGGGCTAGCCAGTTCTTGAGGGCTGTGCGGAAGGCCTGGGCGGTGGTGAGGGTGCGAATCTCCACGGGGAGATTGTTCCATAGCGTCGGAGCTGCAACTGAGAAGGCTCTCCTCCGAGTAGTCGCCAGTCGGCACTGACTGGCGGATGGGATTCGGAGGAGGCCTACCCTGTGCGATCTGATGGGACGCAGGGAGGTAATTGGCAGAAGGCGGTCTCTCAAATAGCCAGATCCACTACCATGGAGCGCTTTGTGAGTGGTAAGTAGGACCTTGAAGTGCACCCGGAGATCAACAGGTAGCCAGCGCAGCTCACGGAGGATCGGTGTTATGTGGGCGAACCGTGGTGCGCCCACAATCACTCGCGCGGCCGCATTCTGGACTAGCTGAAGTCTCCGGGTGCTCTTCAAGGGCAGCCCCATGTAGAGCACGTTGCAGTATTCCAGCCTAGAGGTCACAAGGGCTCGAGTGACTGTTGTGAGAGCCTCCCGGTTCAGGTAGGGCCGCAACTGGCGCATCAGGCGAACCTGAGCAAATGCCCCCCTGGTCACAGCTGACAAATGATGGTCAAAACTCAGCTGTGGGTCCAGGAGGACTCCCAAGTTGCGGACCCTGTCTGAGGGGTATAAATTTTGTCCCCCCAGCCTGATTGATGGAACATTAACCAAATTTTTGGGAGGAAAACACAACAGCCACTCGGTCTTTTCCGGGTTGAGCACCAGGAGAGAAAGAAATAATGTTTTGTGTTCTTGCTGCAGGACATCTAATCACATCTGGGAAGTCAGAGAAGCAAACTGAATTTCCAGCATTGATTCTATCAGTTTGATAAGGCTGAGGCTATTACTTCTTAGTGGCGTGTAGCAGATGTATAGGATAGAGGCCTTGAATGCTGAAGGAGATGAGACAGGAGTTTTCTGTTGACATTCTTTTCTCCCCATAAGATGTGACAAAATCCAATCATCTTTTCATTGTTATATATATTCTTTTTCCACATCACTATTATCTTGGAGAATAATGAAAAATTATAAAGTCTACAAATTACCGAAAATCTGGGAGTACAGGGTTAGGAAGGATGTTTTTTTGTTTCTTATCTGAAGGGAAAAAAGGATGCAATTTCTGTCCTTAACAATACAGCTTTCAAACATCTCTTTAAGATACCCTCATGCTGACTTCTGATTATTTTCCTTTTTCTTGTTTGGAGGAAATGAACTAGTGTAATAAAGACATTTTCAAGAAATGTGGGCTAGACCATGTTCCTGTAACTTAATTTTCCAATTCAGACATTCTTCCCCCCCCCCCCCCATATTAAGTTAAATCAGCCCTGCCAGGTGATTACTGAGCTACACCTCACTGCTGTCTACTCCGAAGGCAGTTGAGAACTGCCAGACAGCCTTGGCCCCATCTCTGCCTCCAATGCAGAGCCCTCGTCCGAGCCTTCTCCAGCCTCTAGGACTGGCTCATGTTCTCTCCCCCCCCCCAACCTCCTCACTGTCTGACTCTACTGCCAGCTCCACTGGGCACTGTGGGGCTGCTGTGACAGTCATAAGTGCATGAATTGGTCATAAATCATATTTTCCAGTGCTGTTGTAACTTTGAATGGTCATTAAGTGAATGGTGGTAGGGCTCCCTGCATGCCAGATTGGGAAAATAAAAGAAAAAAAGTCACTTGAGACGAGGGAATAACAAACACGTCCATGGCAGACTGGAAGGACAAGACAAGGAAAACAATAAATTATTACACAAAGAAAGAGGGGGATCTTCAGCCTGTTTTCCAAAGCAAGACAAGAAACAATGGATGGAAACTAATCAAGGAGATAAGCAACTTAGAACCAAGGAGAAATTTCCTAACAGTGAGAACAATTAACCAAGTGGAATTACTTGCCTTTAGAAATTATAAATGCTTCATCATTGAGACTTTGAAGAAGAAATTGGACAACTGACTTATCTGAAATTGTATAAGGCAGGGCTGTCTAACTCCTGGCCCATGGGCCAGATGCCCCATGCGCTAGCCACGGCCATTTCCAGTTTAACGAAGGGGGGGAAAGTCCTGATACGTCATGTGATGCCATCGTGATGCTGCAAGCTTTACACCCCTGGTATAAGGCCTCCTGCTTGAGCAGGGGAGTGGACTAGAAGACCTCCAAAGTCCCTCCCAACTCTATTATTGTGCAATCTGCTATTAAATGGCAGTCTGCACACTGGACAATCAAGTATTTTTCTTTTTGCTTCTGGGGAACATGATTAGATGCAAACTAAATTGTTGACCTAACATTTTTTAAAAAAAAATGGAACTATTTGCATTAATTCACTACTGTCTGCTTTGGTTATGCATAATATATTTCCTAACTATGTTATATCAGTGAGCAGGCAAATCTAACAGATCACAATATAGCAACTGATTTTAAAAAATGAAAGTGTTTTAAAGGATCATTTGAACACCATCACAAAGATCCTGATCAGTCAACTTGAATCAGAAAATCTTTAAAAGGGAATTTTATGTTTTGCTTTAATAGGATGTTGACCATAATATGTATACTGGAAGCCATTCATTAAAATAACCACAATTTTTTTTCCTGTTGCTAAGATCCAGGATTCCACTTTTGCTTAATTATAGAACCTATGTGTACACCTGTCTCTTTTACTGATTTGATGTTCAGTTATCAGAAGAAAAGATGTGGTTTGGATGTGCTGAAGAGAGATTACTAATTTCTGGTAGAAATTTGTCCTGTGCCTGTGAAGAGACTGTCCAACATCAGGCCTTAAAATGGAATAAATCCAGAGTTAATCATAATTAGAAGAGATCCAATACAATGAATAAGACTTGTTGGTCATATCATATTATTGTACTGATTTTAAAGCCTCTTCTGTTGGTAAGACCTATCTTTGCAGAGAGTAACTAAAAGATTGATTTATTTAAATCAAGATGATTTGACTCTGGAAAAAAATATTAAGTTTACCTTGATATTTAATTTTATTCATTAATTTGAATGCCGCTTGTATTATTTTTACAAATAACTCAAGGTGATGGACATACCTATATTCCTCCCTTCCTCCTATTTTCCCCACCACAACATGTGGGGAAATTGAGTGGGGGTGTGAATTGAGTTGGGCTGAGAGAAAGTGACTGGTCCAAAGTCACCCAGTTAACTTTTATGGCTAAGGTGGCACAAAAACTCACCATCTCTAGCCTGGTGTCTTAATCACTAGATTTTACTCAATTTTTTTTAAAATCTACCAAAATTATGTAAACACAAAGAGTGCAATATTCCTTACTTTGTTCTGATTGTTTTCTTTTAGCGGTGCTTGGCTCCATGGCATTGCAAAATAGCCAGGTTCATCTTAAAGCAGTAGTTTATGCTGCACCAACTGTTAAATATTCTATCTATAATTAGAAAGGAACAATCTGTATTTTTCCAATATAGTTCAAGAAACTCTTGAAGGCCCATGAAACCTCAACCTTCTCAATTTACACTTTTCTAATAAAGACATAGTGTAACTGAAGCTATGAAGATACATACCCTGATAGCAATCTATCCAGTCCCTTTCATCCATCATTGTTTGTTCTTTATCTGTCTTTCTACAAAAGCTGGGCCGTGAGGAAAAGTCTTTTCATATCCTTTGTAATTCTGGACACCGGAAAATATATGTATATCGAGAGCAAAGAAAGGGAGTTGTCGTGACATTTAATCTTCATGAAAACTGACACGGAGAGAAGAGCTAACCTTCTGCATTATTTTTAGTTTGATATTCCGTGGTGCTTTATTGATCATTGCTGGCGTCCGTCACTGCGTATAACAATAACTGCTTCAGAAGCAGAAAAGAAGAGATTGAATAAGGCCTTTAGGACTATCAGCTTCTTACTGAGAGATATGTCAATAGTGACTGTTCCCTCATCCTTTTACCAATAAGAATGGTTTGTCTGGGTATTTCAAAAGCTTTTGCATATTGACAAGATATTTTAAAATCAATGAGAAGCTATGAACTCTTCCAATGAATTGCTGGATTTTTGTTTCAGAAAAGAAGAAGGGGATTTTTGAGGGGAGTCTTGACACAGGGAATAAATGGACTACCTTAAACCCTTGCTCATTTCCAATTATTTAGTTTCTGGAAGTTTCTTGAAATCTCCCTTTCTGAGGAAAGACATGCAGTGAAGTCAAAGTCTGTCCTTACATCAGAAATAAAAGAGTTAGTTGCTTTTAACTTTCCTTGGTTCCATGAGATCAGTTGTTTTTCCAAGGCTAAAAATCTGCACAACATATACACATGTAGTGTTTCAAGCAAATGACTTGTGAATATAGAATTGGAACTAGGATGTAGGTATAAAGCCAGTGGTGGGATTCAATTTTTTTTACTACCGGTTCTGTGGGCGTGGCATGGTGGACTTGGCTTGGTGGGTGTAGCAGGGGAAGGATACTGCAAAATCTCAATTCCCTCTCACTCCTGGAGAAAGTTACTGCAAAATCCCCATTCCCTCTCCACCCCACTAACCTGCTTTCCAGCTCCGTTTCCTTGTGCAGGGCAACAGAAGACAATCCAGCTGGGTCTTCAGCTGGGACTCGTGAGGCAGTGAATAGATGGGGGCAGGGCCAGCCAAAGGTGGCATTTGTGGGTTCTCTGAACTACTCACAATTTCCGCTACCAGTTCTTCAGAACTGATCAGAACTGGCTGAATACCACTTCTGTATAAATCAGTAAGATTTCAATAGCAGGTTTTCTCATAAACACATTATATTTAAATGCATAAATCAGGAGTGTCAAACTCAAGGCCTGGGAGCTTGGATGCTTAGATCTGGTCCACAGAAAAGGATCAGAGGCTGCAGTGCCTCTGCCAGAGGAAAATGGAACTTGCGAGGGCTGCATGTGGCCCTCTCAAGTTCCATTTTTCCTGGCAGAAGGTTGCAGGAGGCCGTTGCAGCCAAAAATGGAGCTCAGGAGCCCATTTTCACTGGCAGACCACTTGGGCCACCACAGGCAGCAACACAAGTGATATCAAGCTGGCCATGCCCACCCTGGTCACCTCTCCCTTCCCCCCAGGATCAAACACCACCCTGATGCGGCCCTCAATTAAATCAAGCTTGACACCCCTGGTATAAAGATTCATTTCATCAAATGCCTAGATTGGAAAGACATCACTAGTGGCAGCTGAAAAAAGCTTACACCTTTGAATAAAATTTGTTAATTAGAAAGGTGCTACCAAATCCCTTCAGGTTTTTTTTTTTTTTTGGTCAATGATTCTCCTCCTGTTATGGATACAGTCATAGTGGATAATGTTTAATTTGAATGAAAGAAGATGCTCATTTTTTGTATATCTACAAAAGTGGATCACTTGTGATTTCATCCAATGCTGACATGTTAGTTACTTACAGGTAGTCCCGACATACGACCATAATTGAGCCCAAAGTTCCATTGCTAAACAAAACAGTTGTTAAGTGAGTTTTGCCCCATTTTATTACCTTTCTTGTCACAGTTGTTCAATGAATCACTGCAATTGTTAAGTTAGTAAGATGGTTGTTAAATGAATCTGTCTTTCCTATTGACTTTGCTTGTCATAAAGTTGCAAAAGATGATAACCATGACCCTGGGACACTACAACTGTCATAAATACATGCCAGTTGCCAAGCCTCTGAATTTTGATCATGTGACCATGGGGATGCTGCAAGGGTTGTAAGTGTAGAAAACAGTCACAAGACACTTTTTTCAAGTGTATGCATTCTGATGGTAATGAAACTAAAATACACATTGAAAGACACAGATACACACAAATCTTTTATTAAAATTTAGACAATAGCACTCAGTAGTATGTGTTGCATTCTGGTTTTCATGAAGTTGCCTGATTAAATGACTCATACTGTTAGCAGCATGTCCTTAATGATTGAGTTTGGCTTTCAGTGATGTTAACAGAACAGCACGGGTGAACCAACAGATGCAGCCAGACCTGCAGCATTATAATGGAAGATCTGCCCCTTATCACCATGCACATTGCAAAATGATGCCTTAACACTGCTTTAATCATTCTGAAGCAAGATCCCGCAGACACCACTGTTGACTTCTGTAAGGAAGTCCTAATTGAGTTTTACAGAGCTCTTTTTTATAAAAGAGAAGTCATAGAAAATCTAAAGAAGCCAGAATCTGGGAATTATTTATGTTTACACCACCACCCCCAATCTCACTATATAGCAATTCTGGGTGGCTTACATTATAATAAAAAGTTTAAAAGGTAATAATACAAAGCAGTTCAAATTAGTAGAATTAAATAGAAAGCTAAAAACAAGAGCGTGGATGATACCCTTTCAGCCAGCCCAGCAAAGTGTGCCCCTATTGAACTCTGAAGCCAGCTGGCAGAACTGGAAGGCCAGGAGTCTGGGGGCAGTTTCCCAGTAGAAGAACAATCCAAAGGGCAGAGGCCACAGCAGAAAAGGCTCTTCTCCTAGACTCTGCCAATGAAAATCTTTGGTGGTTGGGATCCGAAGTAGGCCTGTTCTGTTGGAATGGGTGGGGGTGGACTAGTCCAGTGATGGCTAATCTTTTTCTAAAAGTGTGCCAAAATTGTGTCCGTGTGCCCCACTCACCTGCACATGCACATGTGACATCCCCCCCCAATGCGGTTGGGCCTTTTCGTCCGGTTGGGCCTTTTTTTCGCCCTCCCCAGGTTCTGGAGGCTTTCCTGAAGCCTGGTGAGGGTGAAAACGGCCTCCCCATGCCCTCCAGAAGCCCAAAAATCAACTGGCTGGAACTGAGGGCTGCCATGTCAGCAAATATGGCTCCGCATGCCACCTGTGGCACGGATGCCATAGGTTCGCCATCATGGGATTAGTCCCATTGGGGTGAAATGGATCCACAGAAATTCTGAACCCATATCCTAAAGGGCTTTTGAGATAATTGTCAACATCTTGAGCTGGATCAGGAAGCAAATTGGCAACCAGTGTAGCTTATGTGACAGCAGAGTTACATCTGCCACCCAAGAGGGCTCTAGAACTTTCTGTGCTGCTGCCTTCTATGCTATTTGTAGCTTCCAGATACTCTTCTACAATAGAACCATGTAAAGTATGTTGCAGTAATCTTCCAGCTTCAACGGGCCTTGGAGGAAGCTAGTTATCTTGACCCCTTCCAGTCCGGCTTCAGACCTGGTTACAGCACTGAAACCGCTTTGGTCACATTGACCGATGATCTCTGGAGGGCCAGAGATGGAGGCCATGCGTCCATCCTGGTTCTCCTTGACCTCTCAGCGGCTTTCGATACCATCGACCATGGTATCCTTCTGCGACGACTGCAGGAGGTGGGGGTGGGAGGCACTGTTTTGCAGTGGTTCTCCTCCTACCTCTTGGACAGGTCGCAGTCGGTGTTGGTCGGGGGGCAGAGATCGTCCCTGAGGCCCCTAACATACGAGGTGCCGCAGGATTCGGTCTTATCCCCCCTACTATTTAACATATACATGAAACCGCTGGGCGAGATCATTCGGAGGCACGGGATAAAATACCATCAATACGCGGATGATACGCAACTGTATCTGTCCGCCCCGTGCCAACTCAATGAAGTGGTGGAGGTGATGAACCAGGGTCTTGAGGCCGTTAAGAACTGGATGAGCGCTAACAAACTGGTACTCAACCCGGACAAGACCGAGTGGCTGTTGTGTTTCCCTCCCAACAATTTGGCTGATATTCCAACACTCAGGCTGGGAGGTCAAATTTTATACCCCTCAGATAGGGTCCGTAACCTAGGAGTCCTCCTGGATCCACAGCTGACTTTTGACCATCAGTTGTCGGCTGTGACCAGGGGGGCATTTGCCCAGGTTCGCCTGGTCCGTCAGTTACGGCCCTACCTGAACCGGGAGGCTCTCGCAACAGTCACTCGAGCCCTTGTGATCTCTAGGCTGGAATACTGCAATGGGCTCTACATGGGGTTGCCCTTGAAGTGCATCCGGCGACTGCAGTTAGTCCAGAATGCAGCCGCGCGAGTGATAGTGGGCGCACCGCGGTTCGCCCACATTACACCCATCCTCCGCGAGCTGCACTGGCTACCTGTCGATCTCCGGGTGCGCTTCAGGGTATTGATGACCACCTTTAAAGCACTCCATGGTAGTGGATCTGGGTACTTGAGAGACCGCCTTCTGCCGATTACCTCCCTTCGACCGATTAGATCGCACAGACTGGGCCTCCTCCGGATCCCATCTGCCAGTCAATGTCGACTGGCGACTACGCGGAGGAGAGCCTTTTCTGTTGCAGCTCCGACCCTGTGGAACGATCTCCCCGTTGAGATTCGTACCCTCACCACCATCCAGACCTTCCGCACGGCCCTTAAGATCTGGCTCTCCCAGCAGGCCTGGGGATAGGTTCTTAATTTACCCGCCCGAGTGTTGACTGTTGAATGCAAGTTGTGTTTTATTATTTTATTTTGCTCACTCACTGTTTGTCTTTTGGTATTGCACCCCTTTCCCTGTGATTGTAAGCCGCCCTGAGTCCCCTCAGGGAGAAGGGCGGCCTATAAATCTTAATAAAATGTCTAAAAAAAAAAAATCTACTCAAGATAACTTAGTGGTTAGGAGTCCCGACACATGTAGAAAGTTCTGGGTGAAGAGGCTGTTCTACAATATGTATTGTTGGACTGATTTCTGATACATATTTTTCATTAGAGGAATGTTCTTTCAGTAATTCACTAATATTCAGCCCACATAAGAAAGCTATATCTTAAGCTTTCATATGTTACTAATACAGTGTGATTTTGATTCTTGTCACTTTTCATGAGTACTGCTATTCCTAGGATTTTAAATATTCACATGCATTAAAGCTAATCAGTAAGACCTTGACTGTAGATTTAAATAAAACATGTATTTAGTTCCTTCAGAGAGAGAGAGAGAGAGAGAGAGAGAGAGAGAGAGAGACAGAGAGAGAGAGAGAGAGAGAGACAGAGAGAGAGAGAGAGAGAGAGAGAGAATAAATTCGTGAGCTCTTGCTGTAGTCATAAACTGGTGTGACTTAATCTTTAACTTAATATAATTTCACAAAAATACTCTTATCATTACTACAGAAATATTTACATTATTAGTGCGAAGTAAGTGCAGCTGATCCAGATACATACATAAAATACTTTGAGATGAATTTGCCAAGGTTAACCAAAGCAGCTAAAACTCTGCTGAAGGAATCATGAATTGTTAATTTTTTAAAAAATACTGTTGGCAAATTAAATGCACCTACTTGAAAATATAGTTGTGATTTTGAAATTATGGTTGATGGTCTGTGATTATCATATGGAAATCTGTCTACAAATTATGCAATCTACAATCTTCAAATTATATGAGATAGTGAAAGAATATGTGCCAGCTACAGTATATAAGGATTTATTTATTCATTTCAATTTATATGGGTGTGTAACTCTTATTCATGACTCTGAGTGACTTACAACAGTTAAAAACACTATATGACAACACATAACAAGAATGCAAACATGATTTACTAATGAATCGTGCAAAAAAACCAAAAGAACCTACAAACAAATAAAACACAATTACTGTGGGTTCTGCTACACATTTCCCAAGCTTGTTGACACAGCCATCTCTAGATTTATGAATCTATGATTCTAGTAGAAGGCTCCTAAGGGGATGATGTTCCCAGAGTTGGCGCCATGACAAGGTCCTGCCAGATGAATAAAATAAAACACAATTAAACACCAATAAAAACACAATGTTTTCATTATTTTTTTAATGAAAGTTAAAGGAAAACTAGATTTTATTTAACCGTATTTTAATGTTTCCTTTTCATTCTTTCCTACAGATGATGATTTTTTTCACGAACTCCCAGAAACCTTTCCTTCTGATCCCCCAGAACCTCTTCCTCATTTTCTCATTGAGCCTGACGAAGCATACATCGTCAAGAATAAGCCAGTGAACCTTTACTGTAAAGCCAGCCCGGCCACTCAGATCTACTTCAAATGCAACAGCGAATGGGTTCATCAGAAGGACCATATTGTGGATGAAAGGGTGGATGAAACCTCTGGTGAGTTGCAGTTACTTTGAAAAAAATGTATAATGCCTTTGGTAGATAAGATTGCTTTAAATCCTGTTGCAGTAAGGTGACAATGGGAAGTCCATAGACTACTTATAGTAAAGGCAACCTTTTTGTGGAATCCTAAATAGGTAGAACCAAATATTTTAGAGACATATTTTGGAGAAGGTGATTTAAAGGGTGACATTAATGCTTTTACACACACACATACACTCACTCACTCTCTCACTCACTCACATATATGGGCTGTGAGTTCGATCCTAGGTAGAGGCAGATATTTCTCTGGGCACAATGAAAATATGTTTGCTGAACAAAACTCCTCATTGGTGACAGGAAGGCATCCGGCCAGTAAACACTCCGCTAGCTCCATTTAGTTGCCCAGACCCCACCCTGCAAGGGACTATGGGGTCGTTAAAAGAAAATGATGATTCATGCTTTTATATTTCCATACTATCCCTTAATAATTCTAACCCCCCACAAGATTTTTCTCATGGAAAGTTTAAGGCTAAAGCCTGAACTGCTTCCCAATTCAACTGTTTGTTGTTTTTCATTCAAAAAATCTTACTCCAAACCAATATAGGTACCTTCAACTTACAACCATAATTGGGCCCATAATTGAGCCCAAAATGTCTGTTACTAAGCAGGATAGTTAGTTTTAGTTAAGTTAGTTTTGACCCCATTTTACAACCTTTCTTTCCATGGTTATTAAGTGAATCGCTGCAGTTAAGCTAGTAACACGGTTGTTAAGTGAATCTCGCTTCCCCATTGACTTTGCCTGCCAAAAGGTTGCAAAAGGTGATCTCATGACCCCCAGGAGATGGCAATTATTATAAATACATCTATCACAAAGATCCAAATTTTGATCAAGTGACCATTGGGATGTCACAACAATCGTAAGTGTGAAAAATGATTGCATCACTTTTTTCAGTGCTATTGAACTTCGAACGGTCACTAAGTGAACTGTTACAAGTCAAGGACTACTCTTAAGTATATGTTATAGCCGTGATGGTGAACCTATGGCATGCATGCCACATGTGGCACATAGAGCCCTTTCTGCGGGCACACAAGCCGTCAGCCAGCTCAGCTCCACCGCGCATGTGATGTGCCTTCCACCGGCCAGCTAATTTTTGGGATCTTTGCTGGGAGGTGCACATGCATGCACGGGTATCGGTAGGTCACATGCACATGCATGGGGGGGTGTTGGGGGGGGTGTTGTGGTGTCCCCCCACATCCTCTTTTTGGTCCCAGGAGACTTCAGTGATACCTGCTAGGCCCAAAACGGGCCACAAGGAGAGCATGCACGGGGGGAGTGTCCTGCGTGCATTGTATTATGGGTATGGGCACACGTGCACACGCCGTCACACCTGTGCGTGTGCTTTCATCAAGCAAGGAGAAGAGGGTTAGCCATCACTGTGTTATAGTCACCCAAATTAGAGATCAACATCTATGGTTTTTCATGGCTTAATAAGAATAAAACTTTACTGAATGGTAATTATTGTCAGAACCATGTAGAATCAGTTTGAAGTATACATTTTTATATTGAATCCACATACAGATATGATATGGTATGTACACTCTTATCTGCTTAGAGCACAGAAACTCTACTTATCTACATTTAGTATTCTATTTTTATTATTTTTAATATTCTGAAATATTTTTCTGACTGTCTGCCTGTCTATCAATCAATCAAGAGGCTTGAAAAGGTATCCCCTGAGCTATAAACCTATTTGTGTCAATGATGTGCTTCTTATTTTCTGAAAGATTAATAATCAATACTTGGGATCACATTCAAAATGGAAGATTGAAGTGTGTGCTCTTTGACAGCAGTGAAAAATAACTTGCTAGCAAGCAATTTCTTTCACCGGGGAATTGAACACTTTGTCTAATTACTTAAGGAAAAAAAATCCACTCAGTACATGGAGTGCATAAAAATTTCATATAAACTCAGTTCAATACTAAAAAAACTCTCTTAATCTTTTTTAATATTTGAGAATACAGATTTGTAAGCTGTTAAAGCAGGATCGTTCTTGAATTAGTTAAAAAAAACCAACAGATTTTTTGTTTGAAATAATAGTATTTCTATGGGAAAGTACAGAAGAAGTTTTCACAATTCTAGAAGACAGGTGGCTGTTTTGAATAAATCAGAGTTATTTTCTTCTTTGTCTAATATTCATATTTCATGAGTCCTTTTGCCAAAAAGGTACTGACAAGGTTTTGTTACATTGACTAACCAAATAGCTGTAAGGTAAAGGTAAAGGTTCCCCTCACAGATATGTGTTAGTCGTTCCTATGGTGCTCATTTCTGTTTCAAAGTTGAAGAGCCAGTGCTGTCCGAAGATGTCTCCGTGGTCATTTGGCTAAATGCTGAAGGCACACAGAATGCTGTTACCTTCCCACCAAAGGTGGTTCCTATTTTTCTACTTGCATTTTTATGTGCTTTAGAATTGCTAGTTTGCCAGAAGCTGGGAAAAGTAACGGGAGCGTGTTACACGGCGCTAGAGATTTGAACCACTGAACTGCCGACCTTTCTGATCGACAAGCTCAGTCACTGAGCCACCGTGTCCCTGCTCCAAATAGCTTTAGGTAGGGCTATTTTGGCTGTTGATCCTTAATCATGAGTTCTTTAATGAGACCCATGTTTTTTCAGCATCTCTAATTTGGAGAAATGGTTGTGTGGAGATTAGACTCCACCTAACAACCGAATAAATTTCATTATTCACAGAACAGAATCAGGAAGGGATAGTTTAACTCAAAATTTCCCCATTGATATTTTCAGCTAAAGTTGTATATCTCCTGCCCAGGACAATGATTCTGATAGAACAGGGCGGTCAAACTCGCGGACCGTGGGCTGGATGGGTCATGCGTTATCCATGCCCATGCCTGGTTTAGCAAAGGGGAAGGGGAAATCCCGATATGTCTTATGATGCCACCGTGACAACACGAATTTGACATCCCTGTAATAAAATGACCGGTCTTAAAAAAATGTGATAGATCTTTCATTGTCCTAACACCCAGGATTGTAATTTCACCCCACCTTCATAGATAGTTCTTAACATTTTACTATGTAAGCAAGACAGTGGCTCAGTGGCTAAGACGCTGAGCTTGTCAATCAGAAAGGTCAGCACTTTGGCGGTTCAAATCCCTAGCGTCGGGTAACGGAGTGAGCTCCCATTACTTGTCCCAGCTTCTGCCAATGTAGCAGATCGAAAGCATGTAAAAATGCAAATAAAAAAATAGGGACCACCTTTGGAGGGAAATAACAGCGTTCCGTGTGTCTTTGGCGTTTAGTCATGCTGGCCACATGACCACAGAGATGCCTTCGAACAGTGTTGGCTTTTCAGCTTTGAAATGGAGATGAGGACTACCTCTTAGCATCATGAACGACTAGCACATATGTGCGAGAGGAACCTTTACCTTTACTTTATGTGACCAAGAAAGTATATCACAACATTGTATGCAGAAGGGCTTTGCAAAACAGGAAAAGAAACTTCCCAGAGAGAACAAAACCTTCTTCCCTGCATTATTAGAGCAGTAGCATCCTCTGGAGCTAGTTTGGTGTAGTGGTTAAGACATCAAGTTAGAACTGGGAGACCAAGAGATCTAGTCCTGCAGTAGCCACAAAGTCAGTTGGTACGATGTTATATAAGGAGGACATTGGAAGACTGGGACCATAAACACTGCCAAGAGAGCACCTAGATAAGAGATAGCATAGTCAGCAGCTGAATAATGAGTGGGGGAAGCCCTCATAAGAGACCCTCCCTAGTATCCCAGGATGTAAAAGAAGTAAGGGGGGGGGAAATATTTGCAAGAGTCTGCCAATATAGCTATGCAATAAAGTAGAATTAGTTAATCTGATTGTGATTCCTATCAGCTTTATCCGCAAAGCCAACAATGATCTTGCATGTTTGAAAGTTCAATTCACCCCATTCCCATCTCCCTTTAAGTTTAAGTTTACTTTATTGCCATTGCACCTCGGACAACAAAATTAAATGCCATCTTCATAGCCTAAGAACGTGTCTCTGCATCCAGTCTCCCAAGGCTTTTCTCACATACTGTATAACCTTCCAAACAGCCATGTAAGCATTATCTAATGTTAGCAAGCATTAGTATCGGTTGGATCACATAAATGGTGGAAATGATGAAAAGTATCCTTTTATAGTCCTTTATTTGATTTTTTTTCTTAAACAGCTTACAAATGTTCCATAGAAATCATACCATTCCCACAAATAATTATTCACATCATTCACATGATTTTACTTCTGTGTAATATAATCTAGCAGAAAAGCACCTTGCATTAAAATGTTGGGTCTAAACCGTATGTGAAAGCCAGGGAATAATACAGGTAGTTATTGCTGCTGATGTATTTATTTTTCTCATTTTATGGTTTAATTCTCAGTAAACAGCCTTGTAAAGAGCTATTGGACCTTCATTTTGGTTGTTGGGCTGTGAAAGAAGATGCAACTCACATTCTCTGCAGTCCTGTTGCTATAGTTGCATTCAAATATCAAGAAGTCAAGTGCATCTTTCACTTGCTTATGACATACCATCTTAGAACCAGATTTTTTTTCCTCTTAAACCCTCAAATCTTAAATAATGACCAAAAACAATGCAAAGTTATATGAGGAATGGCAAACTTTGGCCATGGCACTGGAAATAAAATGCATCTCTTAGGCTGAAATTACAGTGATGGGAGGATCAGAAATGTGAATGAAAAGCCTAATGCCGTATATCTGAAATTGTAAAACTGTAAAGAGATGAAAGAAAGGCATTAAAGGACTGTAAGTAAATACGTTCATCAGTGCTGGAAGGGCCAAACCAAATTTTGGACTCGTTTGTTCATTTCCTTGACTCTGATTCTGTTCACAACAATAGATTTTGCTCATTGATAAACATGGCACAGCGAGTATTTTATAATCCAACTATAATTGAGGATGCAGAAAATAACAAGGCCGGGTTTAGTTATTCCCATAAAGAATAACTGGAAAAACTGTGCCCTCGGAGGCTCAATTATTTTAATAGAAACAGGCTTATACCTACTTGCTGACTAAGGTGGAAAGTTTATTATCAGTGTATTTGATGAAATATTTCTGAGTATCTTAATGCTGACAGATGCAGTGTAATATTACAGAGCTGAATGTTATAAAGGATCAATGAAGCCATGGATTCTTCTTTTTATTACTGCAAGGACAATGACAAATAATAAACAGTTTTTAGATATATATATATTTATAAAAAGGCTCATTTTATTGAGTTAAATAACATACATGGCTAACTATCACACAGTAATGACTCTGAGTGCCATACAGAAGGTTAAAACTAACCACAGTAAAATAATCAATCAATCATCAAGGTCCAAGGTCAAAATAGTCCCAGGTAACCACAAAAAGGAGCAATCAACAGAGCAACTAGCAGAGCTTGTTAACTTGCCAGGTGAAATGTTTGTTGAAAAAGCCAGGGTTTTAATATCTTATGGAAGATGTAGTGGCTTATCCGAATCACTGGGGTGATGCTGTTTCATAGGGCCATTTAGCTCAATTTAAATTCTTCCCATTTCACTATTGCAAATTAATGGAATAAAGGGACCTTAATATTGAGGTAGAATATTCTTTGCATTTTTTTTTCCTCAGAGAAAAGGCTTCTTGTTCTTTATATTTTCAGAATTGCTTGAGAATTTCTTTGAGGTTTCTCTCATAGTGCTTGATAGTTGAAGGTGACGGACGGTGTTACGACTGGTCAAAAAATTTTCTTTTCCTTTTTCTGAAGATGTCATGCCTGCCTCATAGGAATAATTCGTGATATCATCCTTTAGGATTCACTTAAAATATTTGAAGACAGGATGGTACAGATTATATTATATATGATAACACAGATCTCCAAACCTAAGTATCATGATTCTCTCCCTTGCCCTTGATGTAGATTAGACTAGAACAGAACAGAATAACAGAATTGGGAGGGACCTTGGAGGTCTTCTAGTCCAACCCCCTGTTTAGGCAGGAAACCCTACACCACTTCAGACAACTTCCAGTGTTGGAGCATTCACAACTTCTGGAGGCAAGCTGTTCCACTGATTAATTGTTCTCACTATCTAATTTAATTGTTCTAACTGTCAGGAAACTTCTCCATAGTTCTAAGTTGCTTCTCTCCTTGATTAGTTTCCACCCATTGCTTCTTGTCCTACCCTCAGGTGCTTTGGAGAATAGCTTGACTCTCTCTTCTTTGTGGCAGCCCCTGAGATATTGGAATACTGCTATCATGTCTCCCCTAGTCCTTCTTTTCATTAAATTAGACATACCCAGTTCCTGCCCTCTTTCAATAAAAGTATTGTTTTTATGACATTTCCCAAAACAATTCTGTTTTATACTAAATGAGAACTGACAGGAAAAGGACAGAATTTTTCTATATGTGTTCCAACAGAACTTAGAAATGAGGGATCACAATGTCGGTTATGCTTGTAATTTTGATCAGTGATTTCAATAGCCAAGATGAAATATAGCTTCAATTAAATTATAGTATAAATTTAAATTTTCTTAATTTATTTCTTTAGCATATTTGTTTAACTTTTATAAACTCTTCCCTACTCCCCATGATAGCTATTTGGGTTGTTTTGAGTAGATTTCACTCCCTTAGAATTTCTCAGTGAAGCAAGATACTTTTCAAAATAACTTTAACATGGAAATATACCAAAGCCCAAGGAAAGTTTAAATGATACATGTTCCTTCCGAGAAGCATTTTGAAAAATCTTGCTGCCCTAACCAGACAATCAGTTCACATTTTGACAATGTGCTAAGCTATTTCATCAACCTTTCCTTCTATCTGAAGGAAGTTAATTTAGTGTTCTTTGAAAATCTCTTTGGTTGGAATTTTAATCAGATGTCCTTCACACCAGTATAAATGGTCTTGTTCTGGAGGCCTGTACTTTTTCTCAATCATTTTGGAGTCTGGAAGTTTGTCATTCCGGTACCTATTACTGAGCCATGGAGACCGATGCCATCATTTGTTTTCGAAAACAGTGCAAATGCTGAAGCAAATTGCCACTATGATGAATTTATGTAGTTCTGAGTTGAACTATTAGGTTCTTGGAGTTCTCTGAGCTTGGTAGATATTTCCCTGCAGGTATTTTGTTACCAGTGTAGTAAATTCTGTCTCTAAATCTTTAAATGTTTTCATCGAAAAATCTGAAGAATTGCTACCAGTCAGCATATTAAAACAGAACTAGATAGCCCAGGGTTCTAAGCGTAGGATAAATTTTAATCTTCCTACATTTATTTTGTTAATCAAATAAATTCCAGGCAGACCAATTTTCAAGAATTGTTACATTTCTTGCTAAAATGACTTATTAATGCATTTTTGAGAGATATCTGGAGAAAGTTATAGCTTGTTAGCTTTAACAATGGTGTGTGTAAATATATGTGCATATAGGCTCTGCAGCATTGGTTCTGCTTGTTGACAACCTTTAGGGGACTTATAATGGGAGAAATGTATCTGTCCTGCCCTTGTCTATTTCTTGATCTCTTGACCTCTCATTGATCTTCAGTCCTTTAATCAGGGGTCTTTTTTCGCCAGTTTAGGGAATTAGGAGGAGGAGACACGATGGCATAATGGCTCTCTTTCTTACTTTAGAGCAGGTGTGTCAAACTCAAGGCCTATGGGCCGGATCTGGCCTGCAGGGTGCTTAGATCTTCCAGGGGGCCACCCTGGAAACAGCAAAGGACTGGCCCGCGGTGCCTCTGGCAACAAAAATGGAGCTCAGGAAGGCTCAAGGGTTGCCATCCTAGGCGAAAACAGAGCTCGGGAGCCCATTTTCACTGGCAGAGTTCTCAGGTCACCACAGGTGCCCCCCAACACAATTGACATCGAGCTGTCCATGCCCACCGTGGCCATCCAGGGTCAAACACAATCCTGATGCAGCCCTCAATGAAATTGAGTTTGAAACCCCTGCTCTAGACCCAGTTCCAGTTCCTGTCGATGTTGGTGGTGATGCTACACAGTTGCACAACTCTGCCCAGGGCTAATCAAACAACGCTGCTAAGGTCCTTTCTCAGTGGCAGGAAATTATGAAAATCTGATGGTTGAGAATAGATTTCAGTTAAACTGTGAAAAAACTATGTGGCTGTAAGTTTTAAGCTCTCTCTTCCCCAGTCCTCCTATTATTAACTCAATTTGGGAGGGGGGTTCATTTTCTCAGTTAGATCTGATTTGAGTGTGAGGGTCTTCTTAGACTCATGGCTGGGGCTTGAAGAGCTGATGTTAGCCGTAAGGGGAATCTTTGTACAAATTGCTCTTGTGCACTAATGGTACAGGAGGCCCTGATCCCAGTGACTCATGCTTTACTCAACTCCCATCTGGTTTACCAAAAAGTGGTCTAGATGGGGATACTCATGGAAAACATTTGGAAGTGGCAGCTGATTCAAAATGCAGTGGTACAAGCAGTTATGTTATATGAGAATCTCTAGGAGATGACCAGGAAGAGCCCAAGAAGTGCATCAGTCTTGAGTCTGTTAAAACACAAGAGATCAAAGTCCAGCCAACCTTGAATTCTATTGACTCTTATCTATTGCCAGTTTGCTTTGACCATTAATAGCTCAGATTCTTGTAGAACGTCTTAGCACGCATTAAACCTGTATTCACCTGGTTCCTGATTTCTTGCACAAGACAGAATCTATTGATATACTCATATAACATCACAGTGAGTTGCATTGGCTCCCAATAGGCTTCTGTTTCCAATTCAAAATGTTGGTTACAATCAATAAAGCACTAAATGGCATAGAAATAGGGTTTTTAATGGGACTATCAGTCCCACCACATCTACCACAGAAAGTATGCTCTAGTTCCCTCTATTAATCACTGCCATCTTGCTGGACTCCCCCCAAAGTCACACCTGCTAGCTTAACAAGAGGTTCAACAGAAGAGGTACTGCATTAGAAGTAAAACCAAAGATAGTCACTATTCTTTCAGTTATGTTAAATATGGAATCTATCGCCCTTCTGTGTCTTCATTGAATAGCAGTATTTCATAGCAGGGTTATTGTTCTTCAGCAACTTCTTAGCCATACAATATGGAAAGCATCTTTTCCTATAAGATATAAAGTAGGTCCATACACTTTTTTCCCTTTATCATATTTGACACTTAATATTGCTATCATTTTCAATTCTCACAAGATTTGTCCATGCTTCTTTCATCTCTTCTCTGTCTCTTCGCTTTTGCAAAAACAGAGAATAGAAGAGAGAATCATTACTATCTTTTTTTTAAAGGCTCTAGGGTGGTTTTTTTAATCAACTGGAAGAAAGGTAAAAGGCAGCGAAACAAAATTGAGCCTCCATCATTTAATAAGCTCCAGATATCATTTTAACAATATATTTATAATATGGTAAAGCTTTCAATTTCCAATTTTTAAAAAAATAAAAATATACAAGAAGTGTAGATTATGAAAATAAGCATCTCAAAATGAAAATATTAAAATATCAAAAGAAAGTTGTGCAAAGAAAATATCTATACCACATTTGTGAAGTTATGAAGAAATAGTGTAGAACAAATCTAGAATTAGGGAAACTAAATAAAATCATATATAACAGATTTATTCCCCATTTTGCTAGTGAAAGAACTACCAGAATACTAAATTGGAAACAAGGGTGGAAAATCATTCTGGTTAATATTTTTCCATTGACCCACAGCCCTCTGCAGTGTACACACAGATTTGAAAGTGCCTTATTCTCACTGGATTATATATCAATTTTCTCATAAGAAGCTAACATGGCTATTAATACTTTGTTTAAAAAGGGACACCAATGAACTTAACCAGGGTTTCATATGGCATACAAAGATAAGCATTTTCTGAAGTTATTGAAGTCACCCAGTAGTTTTTTTTATATCCTTCAATAACTCACTATCCTGTTCATTTTTGTCCCCTTATGATAATCATGTCAAGAATTAAAAACACCTTGCCTCTTAGAAATTTGAGTATGCTTAAAATTTGGGACCAGCCATTGCATTTCCCAAACTGCAACCTCTCTGGAAGAAGTCAATTTGCTTGACAATGACCTTAGGAAAAAGTAAAAAAAAAAACCTAGGCAATAAAGAAATTTTTGAGACTTATGACATCTTCCTTCCTTTCAAAGTTAGCAATAGAATAAGATCTCCAAAGAGGTCAGAAATGTGTGTATGTGTAGGAACTCTACGAGCAATTTTCTCCTTATTTTCCAGCTCGTCATTTCATGAACTAAGAAGCAGCAAAAACATTCAGTAAGGCTCCCCACTGACCCCTTGTGTCACTGTGTCGATTTTACTTATTTCTATCGTGCCTTCACCATTCCCTGAATTGTGACACGTGAGCAAGCCGTGGGAATGATGCATTTTCTATCAAAATACTACCTTCAAAATGTCTGTGGTAGAGGGGTTTTGTTTTGTTTGGGAAAGGGGGAGTTGTAATAAATATATAAAAACTTTTTATTTTCAAAACCACATTTTGAAAATAAGATAAAATAATAAATAAGATATAACTCTGCTGGGCAGATTTTTATTGAGTTTACGAATGGCCAGATAAGCCTCTTTACATTTCTAATTTTCTCAGTGTGTTCTGGCAAGCAGTACTAAAGGGCTCCTATGCTTTCCTATACACTCTGGGATTCTTTGGCTTTCCTTAACTGCTTGAAAGTGTTTCAGTTTTGCGTAAATGCTAAGCTACGTCTGGGATGTATTCCCAGGTTCCAAACAGCTGTATCATTAGAAACAGCACGTATATCCACTGAACCAGGAATAAGAGAGTAAACGTATTTTTCTAGAAGTTTGCTCAAGGCAGTAGTCTCTAGGAAACTCAATTTTGAAACTTATTTCCTTTCCCCTTCCTTCTATGTCATTTGCAGCTCCATTTTATCTATGCAGAATATCCATGCTGTAAAATGCGAGAATAACCAATGCAAGAATAACTCTTGGCACCTTCTGTCAAGAAGCGTTCTTCTTTGCTTCAGAGCACAGCTTGGACCTTTCCTCCCCTTGCTTCTTTATATTTATAACAATCCTCCGAAGCTCTGCATAGGGAATCCCCAAATGTGACAATAAAAAGCCACTGAATGACAGGGAAAGCCAAGCAGTACAGTCTGTTTGTCACAGATGTACAGTGGAGGCCACTCAAAGTTCCTTAAGATGGTCAGCCATATAAAGCTCTTAAATCAATTTCTACTCATGAATGAATTCTTCATTTTTTGAATTACTTTCTCAGGCTGCTGACCAAGAAAACCAAAGATATTTGCAGCACTCTACGTCACCTGGGTGCTTTCCAGATATATTTATACCACAATCCCCATAATTCCAGAGGACTGTTTACAAGCTGCATGGGATGGGGAGGTGAATCCCAAAATGTATGCTATATAGTGAAACCTTGGGAAGAAATGACCTACTAAATTCAGTTCTATATGCAAATAAATGTATACAATGACATTCTATACCAGGGTGTCAAACTCGTGGCCTGATATTCCTTAGACTCAGGACTAAGAAATGAACATGAAGTTATTAGTAAATTCCAGATGTGGTAAGATAGATAATACCATGTATCATAACTACATAAGGAAGTCTTTGAGGCAGAAGTGGTATTCTGCCAGTTTGCACCAGTTCCGGTGAAGTGCGAGGCTCCGGCCACTCATCCAGATGTCATCATAGATCTCTGTGCATGTGCATAAACTTCTGTGCATGCCCAGATGTGCCATTCATGAGCCAAACAAGCCTGCGGGCACTTGTGCTCCTTTTGTTGAACTGGTAGTGAATATAATAGGATACCATTACTGCTCTGAGGTCTTCAACTATATGTTCTGACTATACTGATTAGAATTATCAGAGTAAAATCAATAATAAAACATATCTAGGGCAGATCAGATCTTATCTCAAAAATGATTTGGGATTGGAATAAAGGCTTCTCAATTTTGTATAGACAACCTCTACAAAGTTTTCTCTAACAGTATATTTATTTATTTATGTGGTTTTTCAACTCTTTATTCCAAAGTTTTTGGAATAAAGTTCCTAGTTATTCCCTGGTTTTAAACAGTGCTGATAGGAATGAACCAAATCAACAACAATGGTGACAGAAACAGAGCTCTTGAGATCACAGAAGGATTTGCTATTCAGATAATTAATTACACAAACAACAGTAATGTTAACATGTCAAGTGACGAGATTTCTTGCCTGCTATCATTTTAGTAGTGCTAAATTTGCCCCACATCACCCCTTTTTTTGTTTCACGTGAAGTTTCAAAATAACATCTGAGGAAATATGCTATATTTTATTCCGGTCTCAAAAGAAGTACCTATTTTAAACATACAAAATATATCACTTACAAGGTAATTCGTGAAAATCTGTGTTAAAACAGTATGTCAGCATTTCATTTGAAATTTTACTTGCTTCAACTATTTTTCTTTCTTCAGTCTAAATGACAAAAAAAGAAAAAGTCTTAGCCTGAACATTTGAAGCATTGTATGTTTGAAAATTTTAGGCATTTCCTCCAACTACCCAATCAAAATAAGTGTTTGGTTTCCATGTAAGTTTATACTAGTAACTAGAACTTCAATTACTTCACTGTTAATTGTATATTTCTGAACGAAATCTCCTCAGGTCTATTTATTTAAAAGTGTGATTTCATGTTTGTAAGAAATCATTTTCAACGTTCACTTGCTGTTCTATTTGGCCAGTAAAATATACAGATATGATGCATTGATAATAACAACTAAGGTTGCTATTTATGTAGAACTTTATTTTTTACTTGCTTTGTTAACCTCAAGAAAGGTTAGCACCAGAAAGAGATGCAAAGTCATAGATAGGTTAACCATAGTTTAAAGTGGATTGAGTTTCTCTTTTCCTCTTAGGTATGCACATTCAAATATATCCACCACAATTGCTAGATTACCATGGTGCTCTGAGTATGGGTTGTTTGGATCTGAATAATTGTGATGAACCAATGTGATTCGTAAGATGTCATTTATGGTTTATCATTTGTGTGAATCCAACCATTGCGACTTATTGTTCAACGAAGTGCTCAATGCCTGGAATGCACTACCTGACTCTGTGGTTTCTTCCCCAAGGCCCCAAAACTTTAACCTTAGACTGTTTACTGTCGACCTCGCCCTAATCCTAAGAGGTCTTTAAGGGGCATTCATAAGCGCACCAAAGTGCCTACCGTCCCTGTCCTAATGTTTCTTTTTATTCGTATCCATTTCATGTATCCAAAATCATGTTTATACTTATATATGTTGTCTAATACATGCTTAACAACAAAAAAATAAAAATAAATCAGAAAATAAAGCCAAATAGTAGCTATGTTATAACAATCATTTTGTCTTAGCAAAACATTTCTATTTCTTTTAATGGGTCCACTAGAATATTTCCAGAAAACTTCCATAAGTGTAAAAATAGTGTATAACTGTAAAAAAAAATATATACAACAGATTTTTGTATATAACTAGGTTCTTTGGATTTAGACTCTTTCATCGTTTGTTTTCCTTGGAAGTGTTTCTTCTATTTTTACACATGGATCCTATTTACTAATTTTTGTATAGCAAAAATATAATGTCTACTTTGAAGTGCTTGAATAAAAGCTCTTTGACGTGCCCGAATAAAAATGGGACCACATTCTAGAAGCCCACAAATATGTTTCCCCCATCCATCCGAGGGCACCCCCCCCCCCAAAAAAAAATACATACCCATTCAATTTTGTTTCAAGCTAAGCAACATTATGGGGGAGGAAAATACAGGAAAAAAGTAGGGAACAATAAGGTAAAGAAATTAAAACATAAAATAGTGAGAGATAGAAATATGTGTGTGTGTGTGTATGTATGTATGTGTGTGTGTGTGTGTGTGTATATATACATATATATATATATATATATATATATATATATGTGTGTGTGTGTGTGTGTGTGTGTGTGTTTATTTATGTATGTATGTATGTATGTATGTATGTATATGTTTTTTTATTTGTGCTGATAAATAAATAAAGGGAGACTAGTATAGATCTATTTCAAGCTATTTAGCTCTCATCAGCTAGCCATACCCTTACTGGGATTTGAACCTGGGCTATATTACATACTAGGCAGACTTCTTAGCCATTAGGCCACAGGCTCTTATCCGTTATCAGCGAAGCCAGGGTGAAAGGTATCTATTAGATTTTTACAACCCCTGGTAAGCCCCAATTATGGGAGGAAGCTAACTGCTTCCATCATCTGTCAATCGGCTCATCACAAGAGTCCATCACGACAGAAACCCAATGTTTTTTACTGTTGCCTTTGTTATATTTGTGTTTTTTTATTTGTGCTGATAAATAAATAAAGGGAGACTAGTATAGATCTATTTCAAGCTATTTAGCTCTCATCAGCTAGCCATACCCTTACTGGGATTTGAACCTGGGCTATATTACATACTAGGCAGACTTCTTAGCCATTAGGCCACAGGCTATATATATATATACTTTTCTCCTGCATACATCTGTTCTATACATGGTGAGCAGAACTGCTATGTTTATAGCTAAGGCAGTTGGCCAAGGACCCATTATATCAAACAGGTTGTTGTAAAGGTGATATATTTACCTGAATGTTGATTCTTTGCATTTAACACACATGGTTCCTTTTATACCTATTATCCTGGACTTCTACACTGTATTTTATTTATGTTTTGCATTTGATCTGTTTGTCAGACTAATCAATCAATAAACTATCTGTTTTCCTGAATACTTTTTCCATTCTTGCAAACAATTGTTCCTGTCGTATCCATACACTGATTCATATATTATTTTTGTTTAAACTTCTCATCTAACCCTCGAGAATCTCATCATTCAGTCCATTTTATTGACCTCCCCTTTCCTTTTAACCAATAAATATTTCCTTCTTCATTTTTGTGTGTGTGTGAGAGAGAGAGAGAGAAGTAGAGATATATTCAGTCTTCATTAATTCTCTCTGTATGAACAAGTAATCTCAACAAACTTCTGTAGTCTCTTTTGTATTCAGTGCACATTTATTCAGTATCACTTTATTCTTCTTCCAACCTCTTCTTGTTTTATCTCTTCTTAATATAACATTAACATAATTCTAACATACCCCAATTCCCGTTACACATCAAACTTTTATTTTTGTCCTGCTATACTCATTTTCATATAACAAAATGGGTTGAAGCATTATCCTATGCACTTCTGCCGACAAGCATTCATTTTTCACAACAGAATACATATTATCCACTATCTATATACCAGCATGTGCATGCCTTAAACTTCTCCATTTTTCATCCTTAGTAAACATTCTTCTCAAGTATATACATAGGCATCAATTTCAAAACAGCATGCAGCCTTCAAATGCACATAAGCATTATGTCAGCATAGTCTTCAATCATTTGTACGCCATTGTTTGATTTCAGTCAGAAATACTTCCCAATCCCACTAAGAAATATTAGGATAATAAATATGGAAATCTTAACTGTGACCTTTCCCCAAGGAAAGAAAATTCTGTTATGTCTTTACATCATTTTGGAAATAAAGATGTACATGATGGATGAATAAGTCCCAGTGCTCCCAAATTCTGTGCCTTTATTGTTTTCTACCATGGAAAACAACCCAACCAGAGCTGCAAATGAAAATACAAGGCACTTCATTAACAATTTTAATTACTAGCTGTTTATACAGTACGCAACTCTTGTTGAGCGTTCTGTGAACTCCTACAATTAATCCCCTGCAATTAAGTTTGTTATGACATAACTTTAAATGAAAAGCACATGCTTCTGAGCCCTGGTGTTTGAATTTATGCAAATTTATTAATGCATGCAAATTTGCAATTTCCTGGATTTTTCTCAGAGGTTACTGGCAGTTATTCATTTGTGAGTTTTATGTATAAAAATGGATGACTGATGCCAGTACTCATCTGCTAGGCACTAGATGAAACAATTATCTCATTTTCTTTACTTCTTTTTGTTTTCATATTAGGGGTTTCATAGTGTGCAAGGAATGCTCAATTTGATAACTTTTTCCTAGCAGATCTGTTTAATGGTGTAGTATTATAATCACTCAGCATGTAGAATTACTAAGATGACTAAAGATGTTAAGTTTTCCCAGCAAGTACACATAAGTTTGGAACTCTGGTAAGGACATAGAAGGACAGTTTCCTCCCCATATCCCTTCCCCAAAACAACAATGATTTCATGGTGTGAAACAAATCATGTACCATGACAAGCTGCCCCAATAACTAGATTTATGCTCTTAACCTAGCAGACACATTCCTACTGAGGAAAAATGGAAAGTATAAACTAAATTAATACATATAAAGAAATGCAGATATAGGTAGTCCTCAGCTGATGACCAAAATTGAGCCAAAATTTATGTTGCTAAGTGAGACAGTTAAGTTAAGTGAATATTGCCCCATTTTACAGCTTTTCCTGCCACAGTTGTTAAATGAATCATTGCAGTTAAGTTAGTAAGTGAATCTGGCTTCCCCATTGACTTTGCTTGTCAGAAGGCCACAAAAGGTGATCACATGACTCCGTGAAACTCCAACCGTCATAAAAATGAGTCAGTTGCCAAGAGTGTGAATTTTGACCAGGTGACCATGGGGATGCTGCAACAGAATAAGTGTGGAAAATAGTCATAAGCCACTTTTTTCGGTGCTGTTGAACTTTGGTAACTAAATGAACTGTTGTGAGTCAAGGATTAATAGGAAGAAAAGAGAAAGCTGTTTTATGTAATATGCTTAGGATGTTCCCTACAAAGGATATCAGGATGTTCATTACCCTTAAATATGGTACAACAAAAATGGAAATTATTTTTAAATTCTAATTAAGCAGAAACTCTAATTATTATTAACCTAGCAGTTTGAAAGCATATAAAAATGCAAGTAGAAAAATAGGAACCAACTTTGGTGGGAAGGTAACAGTGTTCTGTGCGTCTTCAGCGTTGAGTCATGCTGGCCACATGACCACAGAGAGGTCTTCGGACAGCGCTGGCTCTTCAGCTTAGAAACAGAGATGAGCACTGCCCCTATAGCCGGAAATGACTAGCACGCATGTACGGGGGGAACCTTTACCTTATTATTGATATCTTGCTGATGTACTCTCAGCTTATGAGAACCAAGAGGTCATTGTTTGTTTGGTTTTTTCCTGGCTTTTTCATCAGCATCATCTTTCTCAACAGAGGGGACATCTCATTGGAGTTCATGTTAAATTTGATAGGTTCTTGAAGATCACAGAGGACATTGATGCAGAGTGGAGTAGTCAATGATGCAAAAGAAGATTTAAATTTGGACAGATATTTTGGATGGTTTTAAATTTTTCATGTTTTGAACCTCCACTGCTGATATTTAGCTATCGTGCCTTAAAAATCCAATGATCTGTAAAATTCAGGGGGAAGAGAGCTTCAAGGACCCAGAAAAAAATATTGAGGCCCAGATCAAAGTTTGCCTACCTGTTTTGTGAAACTTATTCAAGAAGAGTTCTGAGCAGATGGTGTGCAGACATATTCTTTTGTGTGTGTGTGTGATTGCGTATATATAAACCAATATTAAACCATCTAGTCAGAAGCGGAAAACATTTTTTTTCTCTAAAGAACAGGTATGGAGTTAAGAAAATGCTTGAATAGATCTCTGATCCATTAAAAAAAATAACCGGCATAGCTGCTACTATTAAATCAAAAGTCCTTTTGTTTGCTTCTCTAGCAGAAATAATAAAATAAGCACACAAGTATGTCCTTCACAGATATAATTGTCTGTATGAGGCATTCACATGAAGAACAAAGATACGGTTTTTACAGGATTTGCAAAGATGATCACAAAGGAAAACATATCCTATATAACCTACAATATCACACCTTATGCCCATACAGATATTTTATTAAAATTAATTTTCTTTAGAACACCAAGGAAGAGTTGTCACACTAGTGCAGGAGTGTGATCTTCAAGGCCTGCAGTCTTTGGGGTGCTTAGATCTGGCTCACAGACCCACCCTGGAAACAGTGAAGGACCAGCCTGTGATCCCTCTGCCAACTAAAATGGAGCTTAGGAGGGCCGCGTGTGGCCGCTCCCGGGCTCCATTTTCAGCCACAATGGCCTCCTGCAGCCCTCTGCCAGTGGAAACGGGTTCCGAGTGCTAACAAATCAAACTAAAAACAAAACAAAAGAAGAAATATTTCCCCTTTTGCATTTGAGCATCCAAAAAAGGGACAGGAAAGAAGAAAGGGAAAGAGGAAAGAAAAAGAAAAAGATGGGAAGATGGGAAGAGTCCAAAGAAGGAAAAAGAAGGAAAGATGGGAAGGAAGAAGAAGAAAACAATTAAGAGGGAAGGAAAAAAGAAAAGGAAGGACGGAAGGAGATTATAATGAGAGGAAGGATCTGAGGGAAGTCCTGCCTTAGCACTTGGGCACCTGTTGTGACTCAGCAGATGTCTGCTGTGAGTCTTTTCGGGATACAAGTTTCAATATACAGCTGGGGCTTGTGGGAGGAAGTTTGGAGATAAAAGGACGGATGCTGCCACGCCCCAGTCGCTGGAGTCAACGTCGTTCCTTCGTGCGTGCCTTGATTTGTACAACATTGCTTGCTTATTAATCGCAATTTATGCCTGTTACACTTGGATAAGTGCTTTGGTGTTTCATGTAAACCTGATCGGTGAAGACTGTGGAAGAACTGCAGTGCTTGTAAGAGTCTTTTGTTTTGCATTCTTATCGAAGTCTTGTATTTATGTTATTTCTGGGCTCGAAGCCAGTTTGAACTGAAAATTGATAAAGAAAGACTTCCTTTTAAGTTGCCTGCCTGTGTTTGTTAACGAGCCGTGAAGGGGGGGAAAGAACAGGCACCATAGGTACCCTGGACATGAGTGGCATCAAGCTGGCCATGCCCACCCCAGTCACACCCACCCCGGCCCCCCAAGGTCAAACACAACCCTGATGCGGCCCTCAATGAAATCGAGTTTGACACCCCCATACTGTGGTTTCAACCTCATGGGCAAATGGTGATAAGTTTTGGTTTGCTGATTTGAGACACCAATGAAAAAACTCTCAGCCCTAGATCCTGAAGTGATATATTTGCCTTCAATCATTTAGTTTGACTTGCTGTTTCTGAAGCAAACTACTGTGGCAAAGACTAGATGGATGCTATACATATATTGCTAACACATTGTGATTGTAAGCCAAGTTTGTGTTCTCAGCAGAGATAAGTTGAGACTTGTTAACATGCTATATTTGCATTCTAAGGAATATTGCTAACATTAACAAGTTTACATAACATTTGTAAATATTAACATACCAATTGAGCTAACTCTCTTTATAATATATTTTGTCGTGATTGCCTAAAGTTGCATAAAGAATTACATACAAGCAGGTAAGCTAGTACTGAAGCAGTTTTTTAATGGTGCGATGAGTATCTTGGTGGGTTGAATCAACAGCAGAGGCAGGCTTTGGGTTCATCTCACAGCCAGCCTTCCTAGCACTACTAATCAAAAGGCATTGTGTAGCTTTTCTAAAGAGGTTCATAAAATTCTATGAATAAATCATGATGTTTTCCAATCATAAATACCCATGATAACTGAGCCACAGCACTGGATGCACTGACTACTTTATACTGATTGGAGCTGAAGGTCTTAATTACTATTGAAATTTGGCTTTTTGTCAAAATGAAAGCTGTTTTTTCGAAATGTAGCAAGCCTACAAGAGGTTGGGTTTCTAAAGTAATAACACCACGCACTACCTTGTTTAAAAAAACAACTGGAGATGATCGGATCATACTTTGCACAACTTTAGATTGTACAATTGAAGAAATTCTCATAGCCAGTTTATGCAGGGTATTAAGGACAACTTTATGCAATGATTGCTTAGCCTATGCTTGGAAATTTCTAACAAGAAAGAGCCCACCAAGGAAGAGAAGAAATATAATGTCTAACAGCTAGAAGGCAACTAGTGCTGAAAAACACTAAAAAGCTGTTTCTTATTGTAATGATCTGAAATAACCCCAACAAAAAGCTGAGAGTGGAACATTTAAGACCTCATAATGCTGTTATTATGGACCATCTGTCCGTCTGTTTCCTGTCTTGAGCAAACAATTAGAAACTTCAGTCTGCACAAAAAGAATAGCAAGGCCATTTCCAAACATAGTTAGGGATCAGATTTGTAGCCATAAGATGGTTCTTATTGAATTGTTCCTCACATTTTAAAGGTTGTTGTTGTTAGTTGTGAAGTGGTGTCCAACCCATTGCAACCCCATGGACAACATTCCTCCAGGCCTTCCTGTCCTCTACCATCCCCTGGAGTCCATTTAAGCTCACACCGATTGCTTTGGTGACTCCATCCAGCCACCTCATTCTCTGTCATCCCCTTCTTCTTTTGCCCTCCATCTTTCCCAGCATTAGGCTCTTCTCCAATGAAGGTAATTTGGGGAAAATAGGTAAAAAAACATTAATTGAGAGAGAACTGCAGTTCTAAATAAAGCCATACTCTGAACAGAAGAAAGGACATATCTGGGACCTTTTTTGGAGTCAAACTAACTCTTCAGAGGAAAGCATGGTATAACACCACGCCTTCTTAGGTGTTTCAAATATACTATATATAACTATAGTTTTTCTTGTGTTGCTTCCTTTAAATCACAGCAGTACACTTTGAGTGTTTTAATTTCACAAGATGCTATTATGAAGTATTATTTATGCAAAATAGCTCACAGCTTGAAGGATAAAATGCCAAGAATAATAAATTTTGTTGATGTATTTGTTTGTTTTAAGAAAAAAGAAATGAAATGCAACAAAAGCCACAACCGAACAAGATGTTACAAGCTGTGTTCACACAATTTGTATTAAGTCAATTGAATAAGCCATAATGAACTTTATTGCTGCAGTGTGGTAAGCCATAAAAAGGTCTTTAAAAATGTAATGCCTGGCTTCAGCAACACAATAAGTCTGAGTCCAAACAATGCACACTGTGTTGTGTCACATTGTGTGAGCCCAGGCACTATCTGATGATTCCACAAGTTGTTGTGGAAAGCTGTTTCACTCTCTCTGTTTGTTTTAGTGTTACAGTTTGAAATTGTTACTGTTTATGACAGAGTTCATACTGACTTACAATATTAGCATATTGTGAAATTGCATAAATATAACAATTAATTGTGTGTGTCCTTAAAATTTGGTGAGGCTAAAGCCAAAGTAAGGGACAGTGTGGTGGCCTAGAGATGAAGATGTTTGCCTCCTATTCAAAAGGGTGAGAGTTCAACCTTAGGCAGTGACAGATGTATCTCTATCAGGGCGCAAAGAGAAAATATCTGCTGTGAACTCTACATAAGCATCAGGAAGGGCATCCGGCCAATAAATGCTCAGCTCCATTCAGTTGCTCTGACTCCACCCCAATAAAAAGGGATTGCAGGGCTGTAAAAAAAAAAACCTGGATCCCATCTTGCTTTGTTTTGCATAAATTATTGATTATTATATTGTGAATTGTCCAGAGTCAGTTTGAAGTTGAATAGAGCCTAATTTTAAATAAAGAAATGGTTACCTAGTTGTATTGTATCAAGTGCCTGAGAAGAATTTTCTGCTAAGTTCAAATCTACTGTAGCAATTAAGTTAAATAGCATAAAATAAAGGTGTTTGTGATTTATGTGCCGCCAGCAATTCTCACAATACAGTTGTTCTGCAAAGAAAGGAAATCTCATGATCTGGTGTACCACCAAACCAAAATTATCACCATTAACAGCAAATATTTACCTGAAAAACTCAACAGCTATGAATTGTAGCAAAATTAAGGCTATTTTAGGTTAACATTTTCAAAAAATAGGTAAATTAATTACTCCCCTATGTCAGCCCTCAGGCTGCCATCCAGAGGGGGGAGGCGCCCATTGCCACGCCCATGCTTACATGCCACCAACACTGCCATGTTGATGTTGACTCTCTGATGTTGGCGGAGCCTGTAGCAGCTGCATCCCTCACTACTCTGCAGGCACACCTCCTGGACAACAGCTGCACTTCAGAGCCTACTCCAAAGTAACTCTTCTACTCAGGTGGAACTGACTACTCTGACGTAACTCTTCTGCGGCTGACCAGGAAGGAGGTTATGATGACACTGAGTGGGGGTGTGGCTGATGGTGTGGGTCATGGTGATTGGTGATGGTGGTTGGGTGTCATCTGGGTGGAGTTGTGGGTGGAGCTGGGTGGGGTAATGGTATATATATGAGTGATGGTGTTAACTTGGTTAGAATTGAATTTGCTTACCTTTGTATCATTGTTATTTAGTGCTGGTTATCACGTAATATTAGATAGAGATAAAGTTTTTCGCCAAACAAACTGACTCTCTGTTTGTATTCAACGTGAACGCCGGAATGTGACACCCTATAGAATAAAAGGATTTTTTGTATCAATACCTGGCTTTGGTCTTTTGTTCAAATGGCAACTGATTTGCCATCTCTTATATCAGTGATGGCTAACCTTTTCCTAGCTGCGTGCCAAAAGCATGTACACACCCATAATGCAATGCACATGTGACACATACACACACTGTGCACCCTGCGCATGTGTGTGTAACACCCTGTGTGTGCCCTGCACACATCACGGCCTTCCATGCTCCTCCTGCCCTCTGTGCATGCGCTCATGCACCCCACCCACCACACATGCGCAGCAGAGACCCGAAAACCAGCTGGCCAGCAGGAGGCGCATGCACATGCACGGTGGAGCGGAGCTAAAGTGACAGCTCGCGTGCCCTCAGAGAGGGCTGTGCATGCCACCAGTTGCATGTGTGCCATAGATTCCCCATCACGGTCTTGGATGATGCATAAAATGTCTACATTTCTTATGTAGAGGACTCTAACAAAAAGATACAATAAATATGCCCTTTTTGCATACTTTTACATTTTTACATCTACTTTAACCAAAATGACATTCAATATTTTCCTGGAATAAAAAAAATCTAGTGCCAGAAAATTCTTCCTACTTTCAATCATACTTCAGAAATTAGAATCTAGCAATAAATCTTCTTGCCATTAGTTCTTTAAGACATTTTTACTGATAAACATGAGTTTTTTTAATGTGAATAACTCTCTAAAATGTGTTTCTAACCTTATTCCTAAAACTTCTTCCATGTACCTTACATGAAACAGATGCCAATGGGTGACAGTATTTTACAAGGCTGTCTTAAGAAAAAGTCACAAGATTTCAGATTCTGGTAAAGATTTGGTGGGAAGATTGCTACATTAATTGCTTTTTATTTTATTTTTTTCTGACATTTCATCTAGATTTTTGGGCTTAGTTGTTAGGAAGATAGCTAGCTAGCCTTATATCATAACTTGTTTGTGTGTGTGTGATCTTTTTGGAATTGGCAGGTTTCAGGATGCATTCCTGCTTTTTTCCCCTCTCTGTAATAATCTTTATTTCCACTTCTGTGGCCACTGTAGCCTATGAACTGGAGACACATTTACTGCCAACACATTTATGTGGGTTTTGATGCTTTTAACAATTCTACGATAGTCTACTTCACACTTGTGTGCTTTCTGTAATCAGTGCTTTTGCAGAACACAATTTTCCACTGTAAAGACAGACCTCGGGCCTCTTTTGTCTTTGGAGCCAGGGGCAACAAAACTTGACTCCTGAACTCCAGAATAAGAAACCCTTGTACAAAAGAGGGGAAAAAATTGCTAACACAGACTGAAATAGCTTAAGGTTAAATTGTGACCTAAAACATTTGAGTTGTAGGATCCGGAGCATATGTCCAAGTACTTCTGGCTTGTATCATCTATCTAGGGACTATGAATTACTCATCTGGCACACTCATTCATGCATGCAACGTAATACACAAGCGAGCAAAATATTTCCTTTATAAATACCTTGTCTGCTTTATATAATATGAGAGAAAGCAAAGAATAAATTTAAATATATATTTAATTAGCTTTATTTATAGGCAATAAAAGTGATAAGAATTGTTAGAATAAGAATATATCTAGGTGCAGATACAAGAGTTGTATATCATATGTATGTATGTATGTATGTATGTATGTATGTATGTATGATCTGTTCTGTGTTTCTCAAGTATACCTTATATGGAAAGATGAAGTAGGTCAGCAAACCTTTTCAGCACCGAGTGCCCAAACTTGAACGCATGTGCATGTGGTCCAGCCAGCTGGTCTTCGCAGACGCTGGAGCGCCAGAAAACAACCTTGGAACAACCCGAAAAATGACCAAAAAACAACCTGTTTTTCAGGCTGAAAAATAGCCTGTTTTTCAGGCCATTTTTCGAGCTATTTTCAGGCCAAAAACAGTCTGAAAATCGGCCTGAAAATGGTTCGGAAAATGGCCTGTTTTGGGGGCATTTTTCAGGGCAATTTCCAGCACCCGCAAAGACCAGCTGGCCCGTGCACATCCTGGATGCCAGAAGAGCAGCTGACAATGGCACGTGTGCCCAGAGAGAGGGCTCTGTGTGCCACCTCTGGCACGCGTGCCATAGGTTCATCATCACGGAAATAGGTTAAAAAGGCTATTGCGAAAAAAGAAAAGGTATACATTAAGCTGAAAGGAAGGGTCACATGTCAGAAAAGATATGATAAGTTCCCTTCCACCAAGCAAGTAGAAATGAAATTCTTCCATTCGCCCAAAAGAAGGGAATGCTTTTGAAGACTTTAATCACATTGGCTTAGAATGTAGGCTCACACCTCGAGCTGTATCCATGCCCTTTCTTCCCTATCCCATTAGCCTTGTTGACATTATCCAGGCTCTAAGCTACTTAGGACTCCTCATTTACAGAGAAGACAGCATGTTAGCACATTTGTGTTTGAGGGCAATTCAAGAAGGTCACAAGAATATAAACTAAGCAATAGCAATTACAACAGTTCATTTCTTCTAATAAGAGAAAACACATGAATAGAAAAAGGAAGTTCCAATTGGAACAGGCATTTTAAAACGCATATAGGCCTTATTGTAGACCCAATACACAAAAACAAAATAAAAAATAGACTCAAATCTAATAACTGAAGCAATAGAAACTGTCTGTAGCAAACCCTTGGATGTGAAATGTATGAATAAATATTTTATCAACAATGGAAGGGCTGTGTTTTTTTCTTTGTCACTCAGTATCATACAGTAATTTAAAATCACAGTATGGATCAGTAAATGAAGACTACTCAGCATGTTGTAAATCTTGGGTAGGTTCTAGAAGTTATAATTAAAGTGCAAGCTTGAGGTGCATTATATTAGATATCTATGATCTTTGCAATCAGCAGAGTGGCTTTACTACACTATGTGAAAAATATTTTTTTAAAGAATGAGGAAACATGATCCAGTTTAAAAGCTATTTGATGCCCACCTAATGTAAGTGAGCCCAACCTGATTAATTTTATGGCACTGGCAATAATCTGCTACTTATTTTAACTTTGTTTTATAATTTTGTGTATAACTATGTAACGTGTCTCTTATAAAAATGCATATTTTCCCTTCTTCTTATCTTTGTCATTTCCTCAATAACTTGCTGTGTTTCCCTGAAAATAAGACCTATCTCAAAAATAAGATCTAACATGTTTTCTGTACGTGCACCCAATATAAACCCTACTCCAAAAATAAGTCATACTTAAGTGCCTGCGCAGCCGACCACCCACCCTTCACCTCCTCCTGTCTCTTCTCATACACCACCTCCACCTGTCTTGTGTCATCCTCCACCCACCTGCCTCGTCCTCCACCCCCTCCCCACCTCGCCTCATGGCCGCATCATCAGCACATTGCTTGGCTTCCTCTTCCCGCTTCCAGAAGAAGTGGGCCAGCGCCACAAGGCAAGGCAGTTGTCAGGGCGTGGATAGCCTGGCTCCATCACTCAGCCTCCTGCTCCGGTGCCACACTAGTGCCGGAAGAAATGGGCTGGCGGCTACGTAGGCTCTTGCTGCACATGGCTACTGGTGCCCATCAGGCAGTTCAACCACCATCCTGCCTTGTGGCTGTGGCACTGAAAATAAGACAACCCTGCAAATAAGCCCTTGTGCATATTTTGGGGCCTAAAAGAAAATAAGACCTGGTCTTACTTTCAGGAAAGCACAGTAGTTACAGATACATTCTATTACTTTGCTTTGTTTATTTCCTCTGGATTAAAATTGGAAGATTACGTGAGAAATGTCTATGGAGATACTCAGTCATCCAGATCATGGTTGTCCCAAAGATGCTTTTTCAAGAGACAACCGGACTTTTTTGTTTTTCTTTGAAGATGCGCCACTTCTAATCCAATAAGCTTCTTCAGTTCTGAGCTGAAGAAGATTCTTGGATGAGAAGCCAAATGTCTTCAAAGAAAACCAAGAAAGTCCAGTTAGCTCATGAAAAAGCACCTTTGGGACAGTAAGTAAGAAAGTGGGTGGCAATAATAAGCAGCTACATGAACAGGTCCAAAGACAGTTATGGTGGGCTCTTCGATAAAGCATGAGTTTTTCAGATTTCCCACCAGCTTTGCTTTTTACAGAGAAAGACAGAAAAACATGTACATCATGTTCCTATAAATGGACAACTGGCAGGTCCCAGGTGTCTCCTATCCCCCTGTGTTGGTGTCCTTCTCAAGACTCTTTGTTACATTTGTCCTGGGCAATTTTCTATTACAACAAAGAAATGAAACCCTTCCCTCTGAATGATCTCTTGAAGTTTGGGAAAGGATTTCCAAATGACTTGCACTTCCTCTTTCTTTTTCAATATCTGAAGCAGCTTTGAGTCTAAAAACCATATTTAAAAAAAGTATATGTGTTTCAAAGGTGTCTTCAAAATATTTCCTTGTCATGCAACAGCTCCTTTTTCCCATACCATTGCCTACTGCTAAAAAAATGTCAAATTCTGAAGTCAATGCAGACATATTGGTTATGTTTTGGTAGGACTCATTGTTCGAGAGGTAAGCATTGAGATTTCACGGCAACAAGTGGAAGAACTCTTTGGACCCGAAGATTACTGGTGTCAGTGTGTGGCTTGGAGTTCTGCAGGCACAACCAAGAGTAGGAAGGCCTATGTCCGTATTGCATGTAAGTATTTCCTTCTTTACTTTGCTAGAAAGCTTTTTTAAATACTGTAATCAAATTAAAGTTCTTTCGTTATTTTGCTTTGGGTCAGAACCTGACTCAGTGGGATTTCATTAAACTTTTATTTGTGTTAGCATTTATGCTTTTGTAGACAATGGCTGATGATATTTTTCTCTCGGTCCATGATAGAAAGTGTCCTCACATACTGCATTACAGTATGGTACACTGGTTTAACTGCTGTGGACACGAAGACACTACAGAGAGTGATCAATTCGGCACAAGAAACCATTGATTGCCCTCTAACACTACTGGTTGACATTGCCAGGTCTCGCTACTTTAGCAGAGTAGGGAGGATACTCACAGATGATTTACACCCTGGTCAGTCCCTTCGCACTTCTACCATCACACTTCTACCATCAGGCAGAAGACATCAAAGCATAGTTAGCCAAACAAATAGGTTTAAAAATAGTTTCCTCATTACTATGTATGTTGTTTATATTTTTTGTCACAGATTGCACAGGTGAGGCTAAAACCAATTTCGTTGTATACGCGATGTACAATGACAATAAAGGCTATACTATACTACTATATACTTTTTGTACATACAGATATTTACTATAATCTCTTGTTTAAAGTGTTCCTTCCTGAAAGATAAGTGAAATTATTTATCAGGTTTTTTTTTTTAAATTCTGCCTTTATTACTTTATAAGCAACTCATGGTGATGAACATACCTAAAACTAATCCTCCGCCTCCTATTTTCTGCACAAGAACAATTCTGTGAGATAGGTTGGAGAGAAAGAGACAGAGACATAGACAGAGAGAGAGACAGAGAGACAGAGACAGAGAGAAAGAGAGAGACAGAGAGAGAGAGACAGAGAGACACACACTGGCCCAAGGTCACCTGGTTGGCTTTCATTTTATTTATTTATGGTGAAATTTATTTGCCACTTGTCTCATATCCAACAACTCATGCCTAAGACAGGTAAATTTCATGCCTAGACAAGTAAATTTCATGCCTAAGACAGGAATAGAACTCACAGTCTCCTGGTTTTGGGAGCAGCGTATTATTAACCACTAGACCAATTGGCACAGACTTATTCCATTCATCAGCCAATAAGTCTTCTTGTTTGTTGTCTATTTTTGACAAGTGTTATTTCTAGAGTTGGAAAAAAAGGCTACTATAATACACTTTTATTACTACTGCAGCTACTCTATTTTTCAGAGTATAAGACACTCCAAAGTATAAGACACACCTAGCTTTTTAGGGGGGGGAAATCTGCCTCTGCCTCCCAGCAATTTGCCTCCTTGCAGCAAACAACAAACAGTACAGACGATATACACTGTTTGTGGTGTATTTCTGTGCATGTGTGCTTGACCCATAGAAAGAGCAAAGAATTGGGAAAATGTACATTATGGCAGTATATTAATGCCAGAAAGTTTTCTTAAATGTAGTCACACTAACTCCTCCCAATTATTTAAATAGATCTACTTCAAACATTACTAAGCCAGGGTCTAACTCAGCTGCCTTATCTTAATACTACAACAGGACACTACTACATTTCAGACTATACTTGTACAGATGTTGTTAAAATTGATGTGGCTTTCTGAAAGTATATGTTATTCTTTGCTATTTAAAAGAAGATATAATAACACTAGGCCTCTTCAGATCAAGCATTTATTTTAAAAAGCTTCTTAATTTTGTTAAGTTGTCTAGAAAAACAATAAAGAAGTCTTTAAAAAACAAGTCTAATAATTTGAACATTCTGTAGGCATTTATAGTTATTGACTTACCTCCTTGCAGCAAACAGCCTGTTTCAGTTTCAGTTTAGCCTGATTAGCACAAGGAAAAAATCTGCCTCTGCCTCTCAGCAATTTGCCTTCTTGTAGCAAACAGCAAACAACCAGTTTCAGCTTCATCACAGCCTGATTAGCACAAGCAGCTGATTGTCGGCTCCTGACCATCAGCTGTATCAGGCTGCAGGGATTCCCATAGCCTATTGCCATCTCCACAAGCCCCAGTTTCCACCTGTTCCAGGCGGTGGGGATGGAAATGGATGGAAAATGGGGCATGCAGAGACCAAAAATGGGATGCGGAGGCCAAAAATGGGGCATGTGGAAGCGGCAATAAGCAATGGCAATCCCTGCAGCCTAAAACAGCTGATGGTCGGGAGGCCGACAATCAGTTGCTTGTGCTAATCAGGCTGTGTTGAAGCTGAAACTGGCTGTTTGCTGCAAGGAGGCGAATTGCTGGGAGGCAGAGGCCAAAGGGTAGGCAGGGCTACATTTGATGTATAAAATGCACCCAAATTTTCTCCCTCTTTGAGGGTGGGTAGGTGTGTCTTATACTCCAAAAAATATGGTAGTTTTGTTATTGTTTTTAAAGTAATACTTAATACATGTAGCCAGTACTTTTGTGACATTTCTTTGAAGATCAAAATTTCATCAATAGTACAAAGGAATTCAAATCTGAGTGAAAAGGAAAAACATATTTCAAAAAGTATATATTCTACATTTTAGTGTAAATGCGGAGATAAGTGGCTACATAATTTGATTAATAATGAGTAGAGCCATGGCCTAGAAGTGAAGGCACTCTTCTCCTACTCAGAAGGTTGACAGTTTGATCCTAGTTAACAGAAAGATTATGATCCAGTAACTGAATGAATATTCCCAGTTATCAACATCAATAATTGCAACTTCAGCATAATTGTTTCTCAAATGTAGTGTGATACATCACTTGCCAATGAAAATGTTATCAAGAAAATAGAAGATCTAAGTTATAAAAGTTGTGACCTCAAAAGCAAGCATGGTCTCCAGAGCTCCTTCAAAAATTTTAGCTGAATTGAATTATTAATGTGACAAAGGTGAAAATATGAAATGCATAGAATTCATTGTGTTAACAATATTGAAAGCAATTTCTGCTGCTTTTTTGTGCTGACTCTACTGACATATATAGAATTCTCAAGTCATTCAAAGATAAATGTTGTTCCAGTTCTGAAAAGCATTGCACCACTTGGCAATAAAACCTCTTAAGTTTAGTCACTTGATTCTCCATATTTATTTACCACACTGAACATAAATTGCAAAAAGTGGGAATAGGTTTGATTGTTAAACATAGTGTGAAAACTTCTTTTAGTGCTGAAGTTTAAATGAAAATGAATAAGGTTTTATTTTTCTAAAATTTACAGTTCAACTTTGGATATGCTTGATGGATTCATGAACTTTAGAGTTGCACCATGTAGGTCCATTAATCTGTCAGAACTGAAGTGTGCTGCGACTAATGGCCTTCCATCTAGAGAAACTGTCTGCAGTCAAACAAATAGTTATTTTATCCAAATAAAGCTTTTGACAGGATAAATACAATCCATGGTAGTAGATTAGATTTGTGTAATCATTTCATTCCACTGCTTTTAATAGGTTGAAGAGAGAATGGATAACAGTCTATTTTGCTTTAAATAGAGAAGAGAATAAGATTGCAAAAAGGTCCTTAACTTACATCCATCTTAATAGTATATTATTTCTTCTACTCTGTTCTTCCCTACTTTCCCGAACATTATTCAAGGCGAACAGAAACACAGATACTCACCTTACTATACAAATATTTAATTTCCATTAATTTTCAAAAAGAAGACTCTCTTCTAAAGCACTATTTGCACTGGAGATTCTCATTCTACCATCATGTGGATAAAATGAGTTTACTCTGACTTAACAATGAAAGCCAGGGCCATTACTCAGAATCAGCCTTTCTTTGCCTTTGGGGAAGTGAAATAAACAACTTTTGGTGAATGCTCACTGGAAACTGCCTATCAGTCGGGCATTTAGCCTGACATTTTAGTGAAAGAGAATCGCACTTCTATGAATAAATTCCAGAATCCTTTTATCAGAATGTGCAATTTTTCCATGAAACACTATAAAAGCGATTTAAATAATTCATAAACAAGAATTATTAAGACACATATTTTGTTTCAATAACATCTACTAAATCCTAATTTCAAATTTCTAACTAATGCTTAAGGTTGGGGCTTTTGTTGTTTCTTTAGTTTCATGTAGAGATTTTGTTTGATTTTCTGGGTGACGCTTACAACTGATTACTAGTGCAAGAAATTAAGATAAACAAGTGATTACCTAGGTCTGTGATGGTGAACTAATGGCACGTGGGGCATGCAACGCCCTCTCTAATGGCACGGAAGCCGTTGCCCAAGTCCAGCTCTGCCAGGCATGTCCACACGCCTCCCACTGGCCAGCTGATCTCTGCCGTGCATGTGTGTGGGGTGGGGCATGCGGGGCAAGTGCAGGCGTGCACATGTGAGGGAGGGCAGACAGTATGCAGGGGGGGACACATGCACACACATGCACATTTGAGTGTGCATGGGCATGCTTTGGGCACTCACTACAGAAAAGTTTAGCCATCACTGACCTAGGGTTTTTTTAACACAAAAGATTTTTTTTAATCCTAAACTTAAAAGCCAGAGCTACATGTTTTATCACTTGACTGCCACATCTAGAAATGACATTAACAGATGAATTAAAAAAAAAACATCGTGTTTATTCTTATTGGAGCATTTTTCGTCCATCAGTTGTATAAGAGTTGCATTTCATCCATTCTGTCCTATTTCTAGTAAATGAAAGTCAACCATATTTAAATTAAAATGTTAACTTGACAAGTTGACCTGGTGCTATTCAACACAGCATATTTTTACACACCTCATTTTTCCAGTACTAGCTAAAAACCTGAATCAGCAGTGCATTTTGTTTGTCTTTGTTAACCATGTATTTTCCAGATATAACATACTTATTTTACACATGAACTAGACTAGGGTGGTATAACATATTTCTTTTTGTGGATCTAAAGTTATAGATGGAATATGATTTTTTTTTATGACAAGCAATGAAGAGACAGCATTGGCAATCAGCATTTGTTATAAGTTGCTATCCCTAAATCTCAGTAGCTTCTGGGGCCTGCGTATTTTTTATTATTATTTTATAGCACTTATAAAAAAAGCAGAAGGCTGGCTAGGATATCTGCACTGATATTAAAAAAAGTGCGTTTTACAGATTTTTCATAGAACAGAGAACAAATTTATAGAACAGAAAGAGACTTCCCAGAACAAATCTGCATGATTTACCTCATGTTCAGTAAATCAATCATCTTGTCCACTAAAACTGTTCTGCCGTGAGTTTAGTAGGGCTTGTCGCTGGATGTATATATGTAATGTTTCTGTGATATTTAAAGCTCAAATGGATAAATATCCCCATGTTCACTATGCTTCCATATCTCCTAGTAACAAGTGTATAAGTATTTATTAAGTAAAAGATGCAAGCTATAGCATTTTACTGAGGGTATGTTTTTGCAACAAGCATATATTAGTCCCTGGGGAGGTTTATGACTGTTAAATGTCAAAATAACTATTCATTTAAAGTACTAGTAAGGAGTCTCAAGATGCTGCATACATTGTTTTAAATGCTGATTTAAAAAAAAACTACATTAAATTATGGAATCAATTTGATTTTGGTTTTTTGGCAGGATACTCATGACATATTGCCAGAATATCATATTTAGATTTTTTTATTGAAGTTATTGTTATCTAATGTATCAGGGTTATGTATCAAATAGTTGGTGTGATTGTAATTAGCTTCCTACAGCAAGATTTATGGATGATATCTCCTCCTCTCTATGTTGAAGTTCTTCAAATACTTCACTTAAGTATGATGTATTGATTCGAGCCAAACATAAATATATCAAAAAATTGGGGCTTATTAGATAATTGGGACACACGAGCTCTTCACGTCCCTTGATCAGTATGCAACTATCAATTCATGGACTTTCATGTAATGTTGAACCTTTTATTCAATTTCCTAGTATCATGGTTTATAATTAATATTTTCAACAGCAACAAATAACAACTACAAAAACAACAGCAGCAGCAATGTCATTCCTGACTAAAATGAGGAATCTTTGAAATTATTTTTTTTAAAAGGAAGATTGGAGAACATTTGCTGCGATAATCCAGATAAAAATGCTACAAGGTGCGTTTAGAAGCAGCAGATTTGAATACATACATACATACATACATACATACACACACACACACACAGACACACACATATACATATATACATACATACATACATACACACACACACACACATATACAGACATATACATATATGTCAATGACAATAAAGGATGTGACACACACACATATATCCTTTATTATCATTGTACAAAATAATACAACGAAATTGGTTTTAGCCCATGACAACAAATACAAACAACATAAATAGTATAAAGAATAAAATGCAAGTAATTAAGGGGGAAAAGAAAGAAAAGAAAGAAAAAGAAAAACTAGTCATAAGTTTCTGTGTGTGTGTGGAGTGATTGTTGATAATACGCTTTTGGACTTCTATTTTAGGTAAATACCTACACTGGTTATTTGGAGAGCTGGGCATGTGAAAATCCTCTAATTATGTTGGCAGAATAATTACTGTTACATGATCAAACTCTTGGCCTAAAATGAAACAGTAGCAGTGGTAGGCTTAGTGCTGAAAACTTAATCTTAGTGAAATATGCAGAATGTTCACCACAGGCCATTCACAACATTCAAATTACAACAAGGGTAGATTTCTTATAAATACAGAGTGCCCTTTCTAAGCTTATGTTGGGTGGAGAAGGAAAAGAGAAAAGTCTGTCGCTGCAGACTGTACAGGATAGCTGGACACCTTCACTGTCTCCATTATGACCAAAGTTTCATGATTTTATCACAATTCTGTTTACATTCAATCTAGATAATAAATCAAAGATTTGTAAAAAAATAATAAATAATAATAATTAGCATGATCCAGTGATTAAAAGATTTAAATACCTAAGCCTGATGAAATGTGATTTCAGAAAGTAATTATGACAAGGTATTTAAGTTATTAGTTCTAATGAGAGCTTAGAAATTTGCAATATCATACGTTAGCCAAATCCAACTATGAACAAACCCTTGGTTGTGGTATGCATGCAAACATGTAAAAAAAAATCAATTAACCTGATCCAGTGGTTATAATATTTAAATACCAAAGTCTTTAAAGTTGAATAATTTGAAATTATGTATTGAAGATGGTGCTTACGCATGGCTATTTTTCTCAAAATCAAGATTTCTGTTCCATAAAAATATAAATACAAGCTATTCCAGTTTATCATAGAATTTTGCTTCATTTGTTTTAGAAGTCTTAGCTGGGATTACTGACAAGTACATGTGAAAGAAATAAATCCTTAAAGTCTACCAAGGGCAGAAATCCATCTGCTTTTTTGATAGTAACACAACATAGTGCAGTATGTTCCCAGTTTACATTTACCGTATTTCCTGGCAGACAAGAGTCTGCTTTTCATACTTATTCATTAGTCAACCTTGTATTACCAGTGCCTTAAAGGCACCTCACCTAGCTCTTATCACATTTTGCAGAACATGATAAAAGATATCCTTTTGCTTTACCCATAAACAACTTCCATCGTAGTCCAGCAAAGGTACCAGAAATAAATTAAGTGACCATTTTTGAAAGGGGAAAAATTCGCTACGAATTATGAATTTAAAATAGAAGTTGTAAAGCAAAATAAAATCTGATCTTAACTGGCAAAGAAATGCCGGGCTTATAAGAAAGACTTAATGCTTCAAATGTAAAAGAAATAGAAAAGAAAATAGATAACCTGAAGGAAAAAGAGAGGCTACTTGTTAGAAACACACGACATTATTTTATTTGAAAAATCTTCAGTTTTACTTCCTGTGGTTCTCAGATATATAACTCTGTGTTTTTGTAAGATTGAGATTTCCTATAGTCTATTACTAAATGGAGTAGATTAAGTCAGAAATATGATTGCATCTTGTACTTTTTCAAGGTTGCTATGGAGTAGCTGTTCCTAACTTGAGGGCCTGTAGATGTATCCTTCTCGCCCATTGTAACGGATGGCATGCAGGTTAGGGAGACTATGTCCAACACATCTTGAGGGAACCAAACTAGGGAACTATTAAGATGCACTGGATTAATATTTTAATAGGAAGATTTCTGTATGTGAAATGACTTTGTGTTTAGTCAACCACCTTAATTTTAGTGAACTTAATGCCAGGATATTTTTAAATTATTAAACTTATTTTAATAGAAATTAATGGAAGAACTGTGGGTGAATGTTCTGAGAAAGTAAATACACGCAAGGTGAGATGGAACTGCATATAAGAGCCAAGGTGGCGCAGTGGTTAAATGCAGCACTGCAGGCTACTGCTAGATCAGCAGGTCAGCGGTTCAAATCTCACCGGCTCAGGGTTGACTCAGCCTTCCATCCTTCCGAGGTGGGTAAAATGAGGACCCAGATTGTTGGGGGCAATATGCTGACTCTCTGTAAACCGCTTAGAGAGGCCTGAAAGGCCTATGAAGCGGTATATAAGTCCACTGCTATATTTTTAGAAAGAGAACTTTAGGCTGTTTTTAATTTATGCCATAAACAATGAGTTGAATCTCACTGTTGTTGGGAGTTTTTCAGGCACAGGCTTGTATTTGCTGAAACTTATTCTGAACTTGCTATCTGTAAAGCCAGTGCACTTTCCAAGAGTTTTGCACGGAAGTTCCTAGAATTCTCAATAGCATCTCCGACAGCTATTTCCCGACACAACTGGAGGGTACCAGTTTAGGGAAGAGTACTTTAGATATGCAAATACATTCAGTGCAATAATCATAACAGACCACATGAACCCTGGAGGATAACATTAGATCTGGATTTTAAAAGTTCCAACAGAAAATTGAAGGGGGGGAAATCAGCTGCCAATACTGATTTCTACACTGTAAGCAATTCTTTCATTAGATCAATTGTGAGGGGGAGAATTAAAGCTTTCTTGTAGACAAAAAGGCTTTGTTAACACATGGTAGGCAAAAGACTGGAATCACAGTGAGAACATGACTTCTGCATAGGAAAGCACACAGACATTGTAGTTTTACATCAACAATAGTACATCAACCCTAGCCTTATCTCTTTTTTGTACTTGTAATATATATTTATATTTATTTAGACATTCTACTCCCCCTCCCCACCTGAAAACACACTGTTGCTAAGGAGTTAGAGTGGGGAAGAGAAGGGGATAAGATAGGAGAGGCCTCTATGGGGCAAGCCTGAGGGAGAGGAGGGGAGAGGATAGGATCATTGGGGGCCAGCCTGAGGGAGAGAGGGGGAGAGGAGAGGATCTGTGGGGAAGCCTGAGGGAGAGAGGGGAGAGGAAAGGATCAGTGGGCCAGCCTGAGGGAGAGAAGGGGAGAGAGAGGAGAGGCTTCTGTGGAGCAAGCCTGAGGGAGAGAAGGGGAGAGGAGAGGCCAATCTTAACCACTCATTAATTTCAAGCTGTAAGTGTCGATTTATGAAGCCCAATCACATAGTTTGGTAGCGGAGCATGAGTATCCAGCTAGTGTGTGTATACACACACACTCACACACACATGATTGGTTACTAATGGAATTGCCACCAATAAGCCAATTTCACAGGTAATCAGTGCCTGTTACTGTAGTGGAATAGTAGACTACTATTCTAAGTACACAAAAGGAAGCAGCTAACAAGCTGCCTTGTAAGTACATAATTACGCCCTTTCTTTAAAAGGATATTATTCACTGGATAATCTCCAAAGGCTACTTTAAGGACATTACAGCTTATTATGCCAGTCGATATTAGAAGTCCTTTTAGTTTGTAGATCACTGACCTGGTGGAGAGTAATGGTGTCATTTAAAGTGTTTCACCACATCATTCCGTGTTGATGGAAATAACCAAAAGAAAAGAAATTCCTTCCAGAGTGTGTATGAGAGAAAAATAAATGTTTCTGTGGCTGCCTGTGTCACTTTTTTCAGCAGGCAAAACAGGGTTTAGGTTGCATGGAAGCTGTAATAACAAATTATCACTGTTACAAGTTAATAAAGCTGTTTCTTGAACGATTCTTTCATAAAGATAGTGTGTTAGGAACGGAGAAGATTAAAACTTGTACGTTAACTTCAAGTTTGAATTAATGCTTTAGAGAGCCAAAACCAGACTCCAGGAACTAGCTTAGATTTTTATCTATTCCAAGTATACTCCTTTTTCTTTCACTGCAGCAAATATAAATGTTCCTAGTTTATTATCTTGACATTCTTTATCACTTTATCTATGTATGCTACTGCAATTATTACTGAATTTTTCTCTTTGTCATCCTAAGTTTTAAAATGGCACAGTGCCCTAATAATCTTTATAGAGGGAGAGAGAAATGCAAGCTGTGTGAAGCTGTGAAGGGTTTTTAGCATATTTTGTGCCTGAGTAAAAAGTACCTTTTATTTCATGTATATTCTACCTTTCTACCTGCAACACAAATTCATATAAAGGAAGGGAGATTATCTCTCATCAGTTTATTTTTTAAATAACTGTGTCATAAACTAAGTCAGTGATTGAGTAGTTAAACTCAGGAGTTCTCAGTCCAGAATAACAGATTTTGAGGGACCTTGGAGGTCTTCTAGTCCAACTCCCTGCTCAAGCAGGAAACACCTACACCATTTCAGGCAAACATCTGTCCAGTCACTTCTTTAAAATGCAGTGACGCAGCACCCACAAGTTCTTTTTCTTCCAAAAAAATATATCTTTTATTCTCTTACATACATTTTAAGTATACACATAATTGTTATTCTCTTTACATCTGTCATTCTTATAAATTTGTTATTCCATTTAATAGGTTATAATATACAGTTTGGGTTGCTTTGTTTACCATCCTTTCCTCCTGTTGTAACACACCACCTTATTTTCCCTTCTTTTCTCCCTCCCTTCTCTACTTTCTTCTTTCTCCTTCTCCTTCCACTTCTTTCTTCCCTTACCTCTCCTATACTCATACTCATCCTCTTCCCCTTCCTACCTCTCTCCTTCTCTTTCTCTCCTTTCACCTTCTCTTCTTATCTCTTTCTTCTTTCTCCCCTCTCCTCCTTCATTCTCTCCTCCTCTCTCCCTTTCTTTTCTATTGTATAGGTGTCTCTTCAAAACTCAGTTTATGTTTCTTGGGATGGTATTTCCGCAAAACCCAAATATACTTTAGTATAATTTCTTACTCCCGTACCTTCGCTAATCTATCATAACTCTGTTTTTTCCCCTTTATATCTCGCTCTTGAATATATACTTATATATTTAATATTTTTCTTTTCTGTTTTCCCCCTCTTCCCCACTTTTTCATTTAATAGGGGATTGTCGGGTTCTGAATCTTCTCCTTACTTTCTTTTCTAGCTTGGCACACACAAGTTCTGATGACAAGCCGTTCCACTGATTAATTGCACGGTCAGGAAATTTCTCTTTAGTTCTAGGTTGGTTCTCTCCTTGATTAGTTTCTATCCAGCCCTTTAACCCAAGATGGCTGGCAGCAGAACATAAATTCAACAGCAGATTAAGCTAATACAGAACAGTTCCAACTACACACTTTAAAGCAGCAGGCTAATTGCTCTGCCCTCCAATTTCTTGCTGGTGGTTCATTTCTCCGTTGGCACCGCTGGCTGGTTATAGCAACAAATGCCGCAATGCACCAAGTTGTATCATGGGAACAGAACAACACATACTATAGGTATTTGTCCTGCAGGTGCATTTGTACTGGTATCTTTCGGCTCAAACATAACAGAGAAATGCTATCAATGATGTCATGAAGGAAAATATCTGGAGAAAGTAAAATTGCTACTAGCTAAGCACTGATCAAAAAAAGGAAATATTAAAAATGGAGGGGATTGTCAGGGACATAAGATGGGACTCTGTCTATGTTGTCATTTCCAATCCAAGACAATTGCTTTATTCTTCGTGATGGTTGGGCTATTTCTAACAACAGCACAGCTTGACTAACTTTGAATATTGTCCACATACCATTGAATCCTATTGACAACTGACCACAAAGTGCGTGCATTTTTTATGTTACTCCGAATCGTCCAAACTTGCAAATCAATACAGTATATCATAATGTATATATAAAAGTTATTGACCATGTTTGGGAAGCATGGAAATAAATGAACCATCTCAACTAGTAATATTGTCAGCGTTCCAAGTATCATGTAGAATAAATCAGAGTCCAAGGCAAAATGATCCTTAAGTTCCAATTTAATAAATCAGACATCTTAGCACGTCTGTGAAATCCCAATTCTGGAAATTACATCAGAATTCACCCAGTTAAAAGTTCATGATCTTGTCCCCACACCCACAAATCCATCACATGGTCCAATCGTCTTCTTCCACACTGGTATCTCCACCCAGCTGCTTCTCATCAGGTGCCAAGGTGCGGAGACAAAAGATGACCTTGGTCTTCTAGAAAAGAATGACAACAATACGTTCCACAATCCTACTCCTTTCTATTCCCCCCTCCCATCAACTATACTAATGAAACAGCATAATGAAATACGAGAAGTGTGGCAGGCCAAATTCTAAAAGGAATATAATTGCAGGCCTGACAAATATATTGCTAGTGATCCTAGGTATGCTTTATTAAATAAATATGGATGGCCCATCCCTAAGGAGAAGTGAAGGAATAATAAGGAGAATAAGTTGGTTTTATAGATGTAAGCAGTCAATTAGGTTACACTTGTTTACAACTGAATTTGATATTTAGGTTTCTATAAAAATGTTTTATAGGATAACCTAAACATCGTTCAGTTTCAGTGGGTTGAACTTCCTTGACAGAAGTAATCCAATTTTAAGAGACCTTGTGTCATCTCTTTGTTAACAGTAATTAACCCATCAACTTTGTTCAGTGCCTTCTGGATTCATGCACACAAAGCAAAATGGCAGTGTGCCATTTCAACAAATGACTGGCTAAGAAATTATTTTCAATTAACTTTTCAAAAGAGTTGGAAAAGCAAACCATAAAATAGATACCTGATTGAAAGGGCCTCACATGCTCCACGTTCATCTGTATATAGAAATCCAGTCTCAATGTCACATTTTCAAGTGAACAAAAGGACAGATATTATAAGATAAGCAGATATAACACCTCCTGTTTTTTAAAAAAGTCAAAGAATAATTTATCCTCAAACTGCCTTGGTCCTTATATCTCCCCTCCCCATCTCTTACTTCATTCTGGTACAAGTATAACTGGAATCATTCCTATAAAGCTAAGTGCAGAGCAGTAGGAGCAAAACAGATCCCACTCTCCATTATTAATAAGATAGTCCATAGCAGAGTATAATGGGGATCTTTCATTAAAATGCTACTTATACATTTTTCTTGGTACATCGCCATCACATCACCTTAATGCTTGGTGCTTTATGGTATTCTAATTAGGAAAGGGTTTATCAATCACATTCTGCTCTATGTCAATTCAATCTACTGAACCATAAGTCAATTCATTTAGTTTTGCACACAAAATCCATTACTTTCTTCCCTTCCTTCCTTCTCCTTCCTTCCTTCCCTTCCTCTTCCCTTCCTTCCTTTTCCTTCCTTCCTTCCTTCCCGCCCCCCTCTCTTTTTCTTCTTTCTTTCCTTTCTTCTTTCTGTCTTTCTTTCTTCTTTCTTTTTTTTTCTTTCTTCCTTCTTTTCTTTCTTTCTTTCTTTCTTATCTTCTACTTTGTATACAATATTTGTATCCCTTAGAAGCAGCCTCCGAAACGTAAGAACTGTAATCCATGTATTAGTCCTGGAGCTACAATTTTGAGAAAAAAAATCTCTGTAACAATAGTACATTAATATGTTTTTCCTCCATCTTAGATTACGGAAACTTTTGAACAGGAACCATTAGGAAAGGAAGTATCTTTGGAGCAAGAAGTCCTACTCAGTGTCGCCACCTGAAGGACTCCAGTGGCTGAGGTGAGTGACAGGAGTCTTTGGAGGGTGGGAGCTGACGCTCTTATCCTGAGACCTTATCCTGAGACCTAATCTGTGGCTAATGGTGCAGTGAATTAGGTGATGGCATGATAAATGGAAGGTAATGGACATCTAACTGCCTGCTGTTGGTAGAATAGATTGATTGGAAGCTGAATTAATGACTTCAGAGTCAATTAGAATGCCCCACTAGGCAGAGTTACAATGGGTTGCTTCCTTCCCTCTTACGCTTCCTCTGATGAACAAGAACACAGCTAACTCAGTCTCTTAAGACAGGCACCATGTAGAACGTATGAATATAACTCTTTCTTCCCCCCATCAGGCCATGCCCAACATTTGAATATTGAAATAACCAGCTTTCATATATATTATTAAAATAATTTTTAATGTTGCATTTACTTTTACAGCTATGATTATACATATGGTGACTCATTTAAATTGCATCACGATAAGTATGCACTGCTGTGGGTCTGATAAGGATTTGGAACAAAGGAAACCTATAATCCATCTTTTAATGTTCCATGTCTGTTTTACTTAACAGCAATTAAAAACACATGAAATAAGTATCTTGATATCTATCTTGAGGAAGCGACCTACTGAGTAAAGGGAAAAAAACTATAAATGTTCTGACTAGGGAGCCCATCTGTTAAGAAAAACCTACCCTCCAAACTTGGAGGTCGTGCTGCTTTTAAAAATGCTTGTGGACTTCTTTTAAATTGGGCTTAAAGACTTTCCACTTCTTCTACTAGTTGAATAGACATATGTAATACTTGTTTTATATTGAATAAATAAAGGCTTTATAATACAGTTCATGGTAAAAGCTTTAACACTATTTGCAGAGATGCTGCACAAAATGACATTTTAAAATATTTGCTTCAAGGCAAGATTTAGAAAACCTAAAGTATGTAAAAAAATATTTACATATTAAATTACAAGTGTATTTATTTCCATATTACATAATGGATCTATCCATCAGCTAACCTAATTCCAGATAAAGAGAAAAGTTCTTTGGATATGCCAAATTATAGTAACAATGAAGCCAATTTATGATATAAGTATAAGAGATATTTCACATTTCTCATTTTGGCTATATAGGAAAAGTTACGCATTTTGTAAAGTGGTATTAGCAATATACCATTAGAGTTACAAGAAATGTAGCAGGGATGGAGATATAAGACTACTAACACACTTGGCTTTTATATGAGGCGTCCATTGGATTTCCTGAAATTCTTCCCAAAGTGAGGAAGTCACCTTGGAATATGACACCTAATATTCTGTGGAATTGTGACCAATTTTTTATTACATATCAATTTTTTCTCTAAGAGAGAGAGACAGATCAAAAGAGGGATCCCCCATCATTTTATCCCTTAACAAACTAAAGATGTACTTGAACCTAGCTTGCCTCTGTGATTGAAACAGATGTTGCTCAATTGTATAAAATGAATGCATGTTCTCCTACATTATGTGGTCTGTTTTGGGTTTAGCAGTGACTTGGAAAATAGAAGGATTATAATTATAACAATACTGAGTTGAGTTCAGAAGCAGTGGAAGTGAATGACTACAGGTGGATTGCATTTGCATATATTCAAACATGCTGTTATTACAATAGCAGCACAAAGGAAGGTGTATAGTTAAAAACTACACATTTTGTGGCTCATATGCCAAAAGCTGGGGGAGTGCAGGGGATTGTGCACGGGCATGCCACACCCATAATGCGATTTCCAGTTTGCTCATAGGGCCGTTTTTTGCCCTCCAGAGCCTTCAGAGAAGGCTCCGGAGGGCGAAAATCAGCCCTACAAGCAAACTGGAAGTCTGTTGAACTTCTTGTTTGCCTGTAGGACCAATTTTTGCGCCCTGGAGGCTTCAGAGGCCTTTTTGCCTCTGGAGGGCAAAAAATTGCTTCAAAATAAGGCCGAAGTCATTTGGCCAGCGCGCACATGTGCACTGGTCAGCTGACAGGGCAACGCCTCGCGTGCCCTAATAAATGGCTCCTGTGCCATCTGTAGCACATGTGCAATAGGTTCGTCATCACGACCCTATGACATTGCGTACAAATGGCTGTCCAGTCTCTTCTCAAAATCCTCCAGTGATGGAGCACCCACAACTTCTGAAGGCAAGTTATTCCACTGATTAATTGTTCTAATTGACAGGAAATTTCACCTTAGTTCTACATTGGGTCTCCTTGAAAAGTTTCTGTCCATTATTTTTTGTCCTGCCTTCAGGTGCTTTGGAGAATAGGTTGATCTCTCTATTCTCTGTGACAGCGCCTCACATATTGAAAAACTGCTATCATGTCACTCCCTAGTCCTACTCTTCATTGTAGTAAGCATACTAAGCATATTCATTGTAGAGTTTAGTCTCCAGATCTGATATAATTGTTACTCTTTTCTGCACTCTTTCTAGAGTCTCAACAACTGCTCTAGATCAGAACAGTAAATATAAAATAAAATATATTCTCATCCATGAAAGCTTTGTTGAGGACTTAAGGCCAGTCTCTGCCTCCCTGTCCCCCGCTCTCTCTCCTCCCCCCTCTCTCTTTCTCTCTCCCTCCCTCCCTTAGCACAACCTACCTCACAGGATCATTGTGAAGGGAAATAGCAGGAGGGTGCACTATAAACACTCTTTTGAGCACCTGAAGGAAAGGCAGGATATAAACTTAATATATAAACAAGTGAGAATGCAAGAAGATTTCTCCATCATAATGTATTTTCCAAATGATCGAAGACATTTTTACAACTTAGTAATAAATATTGTTTATTCTTAGTCACCTCATATTTTCTCAGTCTACCCCGTGCAAAGGGCCTTCCAGATAAGTAAATCCAATATATTACCATCATTTTGGTAACAAGATGCTTGTCATTCTCTTTTCTACCAATCTGTGGGATTCTATAAAATAGCTGAGCCAGTCTGTATAAAGCATATCTCAAAGCATATCCTGATTTATTAAAACAGCAGCAGATAAATATAATTACATGGTTAATGTATTTTACTCCTTTCCCATTTTTATTTTATAGACTGGTGCAATGAGATTAATAATTTAATGCGGAGATAGGTTGGAAGCTAGTGGTGTGATAACGCTAGAATTAATCAACTACTGTTCTCAAAAAGAACTTATCAGTTTCCTTGCTTCTGAATTGCCTAACAACCAGCTGTTGCATAGTGACAAGAATATTTATAACGGGGCGCGTCATATCGCAATTGCATGATGGTATTTAGGGAATTCATTACCTTTGCCAGAAGCTGAGATTATTCATGACTGGCAGATTGACTGGGTTCTAAATTATGCACAAGGCACGAATCGTCCCTCCCAATGTTTTAATAGTTTTGTCCCCAAAGCAGAAATGATTGTGTGCCAGGTAAAGGGAGAAGAAACACAATTAATAGAATGAGAAGTTTTCAGGGTTTTTTTATGTCATATTCAACCAGTTACAAAACACTAGTTTTTTTACAGGGAAAATAAGGTAATTAAAAACAAATGGTTTAAAATATTCTATAAGTAAAGGTAAAAGTTCCCCTCACACATACTATGTGTTAGTAGTTGCCGACTTTAGGGAGGGGTGCTCATCTCTGTTTCAAAGTCGAAGAGCCAGAACTGTCCGAAGACGTCTCCATGGTCATGTGGCCAGCATGACTAAACACTGAAGGCACATGGAATGCTGTTACCTTCCCACCAAAGGTGGTTCCTAATTTTCTACTTGCATTTTTACATGCTTTCAAACTGCTAGGTTGGCAGAAGCTGGGACAAGTAATAGGAGCTCACTCCGTTAGGCAGCACTGGGATCCGAACCACCGAACTGCCAACCTTTCTGATTGACAAGCTCAGTGTCTTAGCCACTGAGTTCTCAAAATGTCCCTCAAAATATTCTATAAGGCCACCAAAAAAAAAAAAAAAGACTTATAGTCAGTTTTTTTAAATGCTGCTCTCTTAAATCAAACAGTCTAAGAGTGCATACATAGACAAAAAAGGATATTTTTATTTAAACATACATTTTGTTGTTGATATTTCTGGCTGTGCTTTTTTTCAATAGACCTAAACACATTTCATTATAACATGAATCATTTTAATTTCTAATTAGAAAGAATCTTGTTTGTTTTTATCATACCGGGCGACAATATGTATGTGGAAAAACTAACACAGCTATACAAAATATTTGGAAATACCTGTAAGTTTATTTCATACTTTCTTAAATCTAAGCTTATAACAATTGTCTAACTTTTATATAGTGACTGGGATCCTCTTGAATTGAACCATGGTTTACTTTAACAATAGTTTACAAAAAGTCAGACAACACACTCAGCCATAAATATGGTAAGCTACAGATGAGCTAAACAAGATAATTATTTAGATCATTCATATCTAACTCAGGGCTCACGGGCTGCATGCGACCCTGAACAGCTAGTGCCTCATAATAATATAAGCTTTTAACATTATTATGTGATTTTTAGCCATAGTTATTTTATATATTTATATTCAGCACCATGATAATTCCTCTTTACTCGGTGGACGGCCAGGCAAGCCAAAAAATTGGAAATGCCTGATTTAGAGTAATATGATTACTTACTCCAAGTAATATTTTGTTTCTATATATAGAGACTGCATAATTATCATGTGCATGAGAATTTATTAAATGACAATTGCTTTGCCTCATCTCTTTACGTAAATAATATTTCAACATATACCTGTTCTGACCCCCTCCTCTGTCCAGTAACGAAAGCCAAGACAAGCGTAAAATGGAATGTCCTTTAATAACAAGACCAGACTCTCAGTGGTTGAAAGCCAAATAAACAAACAGATAAGGACCTTGGCAGCAAGTCTGACAAACCTTGGCAGCAATTCAGACTAACTCTGGCAGCAATCCAGCCTGCCAAGTTCGTTTCTCTTTAGTCCAAGCGTTGACTTCTGCAAGAAGGGCGTGGCACAAGCAGTCTCTTTTATAGTCTGGAGAGGAGCTTAATGACCATCAGCTGAGTGTAATTACCTCCTGTAATTACGTTGTTGTTCTTGACGCCGAGTAGCCCTTCGACGGCGTGCATCCCGGAACAACCCACTGTTGGTTTCTGGATCACTCTCTCTTGTCTCCTCCTCACTGATCCAAGGCTCAGGCACCACCTGGTGGCCAGCCAGTCTTTCTGCACCCTGCTCGGAGTCGGAACCCTGTCCAGGGTCCTCCAGGGCCGATTCATAGGGCCCCTCGCTGTCGGAGTCTGGACATCTATCCATTCTAGAAATGTTTAAAATGCTGTTAAAGATGCTGTGGCTAATTATTATACACTGTTTCCATAATTGCTTAGCAGTTTAAGGCTGGTTTTTGGATTTCATATCTAGGGTTAAATGATGAAGTTTTGGGATACATTCCTGGTGAGAAGTTAGACTTTTCTCTTTTTTTTTGTCCTGTTGGAAGAAAAATCCAGTCCAATTCCAAGCGGAGAAAGGCACTGGAAATAAAATGGAGACTGATTAGAAAGAAGGACTCTGTTTATTAATGAGCAGAACAAACAACAGCATGTAGTTCTGGGACAGCTGACAATTGGTTTGATGAGTACATGGATTTTTATAGGGTTCTGAAATGCTGCAGGGGGTTGTGCATTGTAGTGAGCCTTGTGTCTTTTGCTATTCTAATGGTGGTGGGTTAATCCTATTATGTCCTAAAGGTCCTGTCCTGTTATTAGAATTTCAGGTTTATGTGTGTGAAAATTCTTAATCCCATCATCTGGACCTGAAGGTGTTTTATTTGTGAATAGGTTGGCCCGGATTTCTTAATGGGTATAAGATATCCATCTCTAAATGTTTCAGGCATCTGCTGGAGGCTGTTGGGACTGCTTTCTGCCTTTGTTAAGATTTTTCTCCATTTCTCCTTTAGGAAAATATAATATTCTGCCTCTTTTAATATTCCCCAAAGTATTTCATTCTTTGGGGAGGGATGATTACTTTTTATAGTCCCTAAGTTAATACTTAGGGTATCTTCTCCAATATCTCCTAAATTGTGTTTATATATTTGAATTTACTAGCTGCCTAACTCCAATGGACTCTGGGCAGGCTTTGTGTTACTTCAACAAGAGGTGGATGATACTGTGAAGGTTTACATCACTAAGGAAATAACACACACACTATCTCAACTTCTGTAATGTCATCCTCCTTGGCATATTAAGATTTTGTCAATCCTTTGATAGCATCAAAGGCATTCAGTAAATGCTAACATTTTGATGCCATTCAAATAGCAATTTTTTGCAGTTCATCTTTTGATACGCTGTCATCCACAAGTTGGTCTGTTAGTAACTATTGTACTTTGAAGACTGAAACATATTAATTCACTTTGTCAAGCAGAAAAGATTGATGACCGCAAGCTAATTGGCTGTGAAGCCTATTTGTACTGCCGTTGGGGCAGACACCAATTAACACTTGGCAGGTCCAAGAATCCTATCCATAAAGCCGTTTAATGTCTTCCACTCCACACAATTCCCATTTGCCTTTTTTTATTTTTTTATTTATCTTAAAATCAGGAGGGAAGTCAAACATCCAAGAGAGGAGATTAGCCTAACAGAGCTTCTGTATAGACTCCTCCCAACATTGTTAGAAGAACAAAATACAGAAATTAATGAGTGCAAATAACTTACTTTAGTATTTTATTGTTGCCACCACCGCAATGAACAAGATATAAAATATTGGGGGGGAAGGTAAGGCAAACCAATATAAATTAAGTCAGTTGAAGGATTAGATTATTATTTTAATTTGAAGATGTGTGTTCTTTGTTTAGATTCCATGCCCTTGAAAGGTATTATAATTGCCAGACTGAAAGTTGGCTGCAATTTTCCAGGTCCACTTATTTAATATAAATAAAACAAGCAAGTTTGAAAGTGCTTGTCATTGCTGCTTAAAAGAAAGATAAGCCATATCCAGCCTTTTAAAAGAGATTTTTTCCTGAAATACGCAAGTATGTGTTTACATTTAAAACCTCTATGAGAAAATAATCTCATCCACATCTTACTGCTTTTGGTTCAGAGCCTGTGAAATCTACACATGTCCGCACATTAGTTTGAAGATGTGGATATGGTCATTTTTTACAAATGAATTTGCAACTCCTCCTAGATTTTAGGATCTTATGACTGATTAGTGGCAGGCAATCACTGCAGATGAGTAGTAAGATCGTTTTGTTTATTCAGAATATTTTATGGCATAGAAAGGATATTTGCTATGCTGTTTGTCCTCAGCAGGAGGGAGCACTGTTTAACCTACCATAGGAAAGCTGTCCATCATCTACAAATTTAGCTGCCTATTTAGTCTGTATATACCATATTTTTTAGACTATAAGACGCATTGGAGTGTAAGCTGCACCAAGATTTTGAAGAGGAAAACAAGAAAAAAAAGTTTTTGCCCTTAAATTACAAAACAATTGAGCCCTAAATTTATGTTGTTAAGTGAAACAGTGTTAAGTGAGTTTGCCTCATTTTATGACTTTTCTTGGCACCGTTGTTAAGTGAATCACTGCAGTCGCTAAGTTAGTAACCCAGTTGTTAAGTGAATCTGGCTTCCCCATTGACTTTGCTTGTTAGAAGGTCACAAAAGATGATCATATGACCCTGGGACCCAGAAAAGGTCATAGATATGAAGCAGTTGCCAAGCATCTGAACTTTAATTACATGATTATAGGGATGCGGACAAAGGTGGCAACAATGAAAAATGGCCATAAGTCACATTTTTCAGTGCCATTGTAACTTTGGTCTCTAAACGAACTATTGTAAGTTGAGAACTACCTGTAACAAAAGAAGTATGAGCTTCCAATAATATTTGCTTTTCTAATGCAACTGGTATATGGAAACATTAACAATAGTAAATGAATCATAGAATTAACCCTAACCCTAATCATTACACTCACCTTGATACTAACTGCTAATTCCCATTTGGAATTATTCTGCCATCTTTATCTATCTATCTATATACATATACTATGCATATGCATATGCATATGCATATGCATAATACATAATATATACATATATATACATATATATAATATATACATATATACATATATACATATATACATAACTATATATACATATATACATATATACATATATACATATATACATATATACATATATACATATATACATATATACATAATACATATATTATATATATATATATATATTATATATATATATAATATATATATATAAATAACTGACTCTCTCTCTGTGTGTGTCTGTGTCTCTGTGCAATTTCAACCAAACTTGATACACAGATTACTTACTCTCTTGGAAAAAATACTGTGGGGGTTTTGGAAAAAAATACTGTGGGGGTCACCCCTAAGACCCCTCGGAGTATATGTTCTGTTAAACTACAGCCTGTTGTGCCTTAAAATGGCTTCTACTGTACAGCGCAGTGGAGTTGTCATGATAACAGCTTCACAGTACTCCACAAGGGGGTTCCCTCTGGTAAGGGGAGAAATCCAACATTAAAAATCACATTTTGTCCAGACACATAAATAAATACCGGGGCAATGCCAGTTTATCAACTAGTTTTTAAAGATAACAGCACTTTCTATTCCAAAGTTTAATGTCCAATTCAAAGTTCCAATCTTTCCAAAATCTGAAAGTTTCCAAGTGTTGTCATAACTTGAAAATGGAGATAGGTATAAGAATATAAAAAGTCATCTGCATATGTTTCACACTTCTAGTCTGGCACAATGTCATAGGTGGGAATTTATTATTTTCTTTCACCTTCCTCCCAAATTGCCATCTTAACAAAGTCTCAGGCATTTCAACCCAAAAACTGTATATGAAAATTAAGTGTGTGTGCGTATACATGCGTGCGTGTGTCTGATAACAATTTAACGAAGAATTCTGCACTAAACAATGTACTAAAGCCTGATGATGCTTTAAAAGAAACCCCTAGCACTAGAAATTTTCTTTTTTATTCCTAAATTTTAGGTGCTTTTAAGTTTACATAACAAACTAGCTTTTGATATGCTGCTATGGGAAAGTCTGTCGTTTTAATTTGGTCCTTTTAAATGTCAACCAATAGTTGAAATAGTTGAACATTTGGAAATTCATTTATCTTTCAGAAAAGTGACATGAGCATCCATGTTCTAGTAGTAGCTAAAGATGTAATTCCCAGAATCTTTGGAAGTATAACTCTTAAGTGGACCAGTTCCGATATAACTCTTTGAATTCTTGTTATATTTCAAAGTAGTTGAGGTCATGTTTGAAACATTCTTCTTCCCAAGAAGAAATATTCAATTTATCATTGATTCTTTGAGTTCCCAACATATGCTTTATAGATTACGATCACGAGTTGCATTAGAAATGCCATTGTGGCCTCTGGTTTTGATTACTGCAATTTGTTCTACATGGGGCTGTCCTTGAAGAGCCTTCAGAACCTTCAATCAGTGGCATTATGTGGCTACATGGCAGTGATGGGTTGCAGGCGGTACACCCCGGTACGGGCAAACCGGTGCCTGCTGGAAGCACTGGGTACCATTCCGGTATGGTGCTCCAGAGGGCCCACCCGCCCACAATCCTTACCTGTATTTGAGCTCTTTGGCACATCTGTGCATGCACACAGAGCATACGGCGCCTGCACGATGCTCCACCGAGCAGCTGGAGCATTGCAGAGCATCACAGGAGGTA